>NC_056745.1:1143070877-1143150013 GCF_019279795.1 Protopterus annectens
TTATACATCACAGACACCATTGAGACACCTGTAGTTGCAAACATTATACATCACTTATAATCATTATCAGTAAAGCATTATATGACTCGTTCAAATCCTGCCTCTTAAAACCTTCCTCCATATATTGTTCCCACAATTCCCATTTTTTTTCTATGTAGTTTGCTCCGTTCCCTATTTAAAGATCGCAGTTCCATTTGTTACTATAGTCACTACTTCTAGTAAAGTTGGTCTAGACTTTGATTTCCATTTTCTAGTAATTGTTTTTGTGGCAGCCACCATAATTAGACTCAGCAAGGCTTTACTATGTCTAGGCAATTCCAATTCTGTGTCATACCTCAAAAAAATGATCTCCCGAGTCAATCCAAACTGTTCACAGTATCTGTAACAGAACGGTTCGCATGGAATCCCTAAAGTTGGCCAGCTCATTACACTCCCAAAAAATATGCTCCCAGCCACCTCTTTCTTCATCATTTTTTGAAAGTAAGCAATACAGCACATGCATTTGTTATCAACCAGTGAAAGCCTCCTGACCTAGCTAGTCTCTTGTTGACAGAAGCAGACTGACAAAATGTGATTTAAAATTATAGTTGCCATAAAATAATCTGATTGTAAGACCCTGACGCTTACAAGATTAAAATTGCAGTTACCTTTACATGAATGCACTAGATACGACACAGTACAATCTTTTCATAAAATGGCTGAAGTGGCTTGTCACCTAAGCTTCTCAGATTTTCCCTTCCCATCTCTTCTCCATAGAGATATGACTACTCATATGTGGTTCCTCAGGCTGAAGCACTATAGTTGAAATCAGAAATTATTGTACATGGAAAACAAAAGAGATAGATATTCAAGGAGAAGATGGGAAAGACGTGCATGGGATGTTAAGGAAACATAAGTACACTGGAGACAAATTTTAATTCACATGAGCATAAAGATAATACTTTATAGATATTAATAGAGACCTGATAAGTAAAAAAGTAGGGGATGTGTTATTGCCAGAAACATTTGAGAAAGTGGAGTTAGTGAAAAATGAAGCTAAAAGTTAGGCCTGACAGACCCTGCTTGAGAGTAAATGAAGGATGAGGAAGAACAAGAAACAGACACAGTCTAGTGTCTTTATTAAGTAATTGCTGGGTTTGACTAGCTAGAGAGTATAGGAAATGCAAAATGGTGAGGAATAACATGTGAAATCTGGTATTAGGGATAATTAAAGGGAACAAACAGGTTGCAGAGAAAAGTACTTTGTAGATCATTTTGAAATACGAGTATTGTGGCATAAAAAATGTTGCTGGTATATATACGTATATATTTTTCTTTTTGTAATGAATTTTTATAAACATTAGAATTCAGTATGTTGGTGGAAAGACATATGGAAAAGAGTGTTTGCAGAAAAAAATAGGGAAGTGTGCAAAGTAGAGTATTTTATAGCTTGGGTTAAGGATTATGACTGAATACAGTAGATATATTTTCAAATGAATATGCAAGTCTGAACTGGAATAAAAGTTAGACATTTACTGTAAGTATGGATATAGCTGGAATATTTCATCCAACTAAGCTTAGAAGTTGCAGCTGATTCCTGTAGCAGCCTGGTGAATAGCCACATAAATCCACAGGAGTTTACTAATGGGAGGAGGTGATTGCCAGGCCTTTCTTCCTAATAATAAATACACACTCCTGCATGCACAGACACGCACCTGCAGACAATTTAGAGGTTGCCAATCTAGCTACCGCATTTCTTTGGAGTTGAGGAAACTGGAGCACCCACAAGAAAACCCAAGGGAACCAAGGGATGACATACAGACTCACTACAGAAGACTCTCTAGCCAAGAGGCAAACTGGAAATCCTCTTTTTTTGTTAGTCAACGGTGCTACTCAGTGGGAATATTACTTTATAATACGAGCGTTTGAACCTTTACTGTTGTCAAACATGTGACATAACATTGTGAACATTCACTAAAATTGCCAAACACTTAAATGGAAGCTCTTGATTTCCTGTCTCTTGTAAAGGATAAGAAGGACAACTCTTTTCACACTGCAGTGCAGCGTTAGAATTTAGAATACAGACCTAAGTTTCTAGGGTGTAGGTAGAGACTGCAACATTCTAAGGTTCTAACATCAAAGGGATGCTTACAGCTTGTTCTACTGATACTGGCTGTTTACAGATTGAAAACTGAAGTACCGCTTTGCTGTGACCCTCCTCTGCTAACCATTACTTTATTTCTGTATGAGTGTCATTAATGAATCTGCTTTTCTTCATTTGGTTATTTTTAACTGCAGTGAGGCACCTGGAAACCTAGGCACTTACATCCATATTTAAGTTTAACATATCCATTTAATCCATGTTCATGTTCATTTTCATATCTTCCATTGCAGAGCTTGACCTTTCTTCTGCAGTGTTTCCACATGCTTCTTTAACACTCTTAATTCAGCCAACACTGTATCTCAATACATCTCCTGTAGTGTGTATTTATTTCTCTAGCCACAGTGCTTACATTCATAAACACAGTGTGTAACTGACTCATTTTATTACTTAGGCTTTTTGGCATTGCAGAGTATAAATTAGCACTATACCCCATACCAAGTAATTTGTCCTATTTACCCCTAAGTCATCTTTCATCACATGTATACTGTTTTCTTTCTAACTTCTCCCCTTTTTGTCAAAAAAAAAAAAAAAAACAACAAACAAAGCAGGTGACGCTGTGGAAAGTAACAAAATACAAAAATACAAAAAACAATGACCAGGTGGCAAAATTACTTGAAGAATAATTTTATTACTACATTGGTTAAACTCTTTCATCTAAAATTGATCATAGAGTTCTTCAGAACCATATAATTATAAAAACAAAGCATTTAAGTTAATAAAGCCTTGTCGTAACACACAGCCCCTCTTAAAAAAAAAATCCGTTACAGTGTGCCAAATCCCACCATAAAAATGTAAAGCTACAGGCACAATAACAAGATAAAAATGTTGCATAAAAACAATACATTAAAATGGCCTCAACATAAAAATTTTACAAAATTGTAAATACCCAGGTTGTAATTTAGAGGCTCTAAACTTCATTTTTCTAGGAATCGAAATAGCCTTGTTCAGTCCAGGCAAATTAGAAGCATCAAGCCATACCTGCCACATCATTTCTGTATGCAGTAGCTGATTTTGTCAGTAACCTTTGTATCCAGTGGAATATATCTTTTCTAAAATAGAAAATTTAAACTTGGTAAAACCGCTGCAAGAAATAGCAAGTATGGCTAGAGCACTTTTGTTATCCTTTTTACCGATGTTGTAAATGTGCTGATAAATTCTTTTGTTCAAAGCATTATTGGTTTTCCTGACAAAAATAGCCAGGCATGAACAGCACCTGGCCAGATATACAACTCTCTTTCAGTAAAACAGTTAAATCTCCCCTTAATCATCCATCTATATAACTCTTCTGATAACTCACCCCCCCCAAGACTTGTATCTATATATGGACGCTGATTACAAGGGCCACTTTTAAAAGTTTTATACGAACTGTTGTGTAGCATTCTTTTCAGTCATTTCAAAATTCTCTTAATATTTGGTCAATTCTTAAAAGTAGATAGTGGGGGGGTTTCAAAACAAGACTTGAAATCATCATCACATTGTAAGATGGACCAGTTTCTGTATAAAATATTCTTAACATCTGCAGCATCTAAAGACTGCTGTATAATCATGTTAATGTAATTGTAAAGGCGCTGTCTAGGATAACTGGCATCATTAACATGAGTGCATATCAACTTGTTAGAATCAAGGCTCTTTGACCTCTGATTATAATCGAGCATATTTGTCACTTTTTTCATGAAGAACTTGTAAAAAAACGTATCCACCATTGTTAACGCATAACCACATTCCAGGAACATAGCTTTCAACTTATTGAACTGATCCCTACATTCATTATTGCTGGATGTTAATCTGGGAAGTGTAATAAACTGGCTTTTAACAACACCCTTCTTTTGCTGTAATGGGTAACTACTTTTAAAATGCAAGAATGTGTTACAAAAGGTGGGTTTCCTGAAAAACAGAGGTTTCAGACCTTCTGTTTACTCCTTTTCTGACTTTTTCATCCAAAAAAGTATTCTATACATTGTATGTAAACCTAAAAAAATAGAAGATATTTCTAACTCCTCAATGAACGTCTAGAGTTGGTCCATGTTACCAGACCATAACATAAATATATTGTCAAGGTAACAGAAATAACATTTACAGTTTTCTCCCCTTTTTATAAAACGACCACAGTTTGGATGTACTCTTCAAACCTCAATTTTCACTACCTTCTAACATTAGGTGTTTGCAGATAACCTCTGTTGTTTTCTGTAGGTATCCCTCTTTGCTTTATTATAGTGAATCCTACTATGTGCGCCAGCCCTTTAATTACTCCTTAAGATAATTCATTCTCCTTTTTCCTAATCCTGTCTGAGGAGGTCACCAAGGTTCTCTCTTTACTGCAGATCTCTCCAGATCCTATATTATACACTTCTCTGTGACTACCATTTCTCCACCGGTCAGTTCCCCAGTATGTCCAGGCATCTGTAGTCTGTTTCTTCCTTTTATCAGCTACCTTTAATAGAGCTGCGGTATCCAAGGGCAGTCTGAGCACTCCTCTCTCTGCAGTTTCATTGTGTTTAATTGCTATTATAATAACATGCCTCAGCAATAATGCTCAATCTAAGTCAACAGGTTACATCTCATTCCACTTACCACTCTTTTAGCTTTTCTCCGCCATTTTCCCTAACATTCCAGTTTTGGTACTCGCTTTTTGTAGATTAAACACGTTTTAAATTTCTAGAAGCCTCCCACCCAATGTACTGTCTTCCCAGCCTCAGCTATTATATTTATCCCATTATTAACAGAGTAGCTTCTGTAAATCTGCCACTTTTTCCTCTACAACCCCAGTTTGCATATCTCCTGCTCAATGCTGTTTTGATCCTGCTTTTACTTTACATATTTACCCACTGCTCTTCTTTCATTCTTCATGATCACAGTCTCTCCCTGTCACTCTGGCAAACTTATTACCTCAGTCCCTCCTTTGTTTGACCATACCCAGTGGTTTACATCCACCAATAGCTACCCTTTCCTTGCCTCTTTGCCATACTGAGCCTTTCATCATACCACATAATTTCTTATTCAGCTGGGTCAGCCAGCTACATGTATGGCAGTCTACCCTCCATCTACACCCTAAGATGTTTTAGTAAGTGTCCTTGATTTGTCTTCTTCTCTCAGTACCCATACTCTGTCATACCCCAGGCCAGCACTTCTGCCACTGCTCTGCTGTTTGATGCCTTCTGCTGTCAAGCATAATTTTGTCCTTCTTCAGGTAAGATGTATGCATCCAAGTAGTAGAAAAAAATACATTCCATGAGTAAACACAGATATCGAAAAGAAGAGACAATGCAAACGTTACTATGCAGCATCTGACAATTCCTGATTCACCCTTTCTTCAAGTCTCTGTAAAGAAATTAGAATGGAGAAAAACGGCTAGCTTCAGTCTTTAACTCCAACTCATTTTTATGAAATCAGTGCTAAATTGGTCACAATTTTTGTTGGTCCTTCTTATCCCAGTTTTTACAGTAGCCAGATGAATACATGTGACTTGTGAAAATATGTACTCATTGTCACTTCTGTTTTTTGCCACTGAAATGGTGTTTGAGGAAGTGCAATGTGTGGATTATTGCTTAGTCCTTCATTTTAATAATGTAAGGTAAACAAGTCATTGGTTAAGTGCATTAGAATATGCTTCTTGTTTTGTGCTGCATTAAGTCATTGTGCTATCGTAATGGTCGAATACAAATGTGGTAGGCAAGTTTGTGTCTGAGAGCACATTTTAAGATACTCATAATAATTGTACTTACTGTCAAGGTTCTGTGTAAATAATTTAAGGGAGAGAAGAGATTACTTTATCCTGTCATTCATTCAGTCATTTTTGAGTTGCTCACTTAATCCATTTCAGGGTCACTGGGGCCACAGGGCCTGTGCTAGCACTTACTGGGTGTGAGGTGGGAAAGTTGATCCTGAACAGGGCTGAGGCTCATCACATTGTTTGTATATTGTCACTCTGACATAGCATGCATATTCAAGTGTATGTGTGCTTACTCAGTTTTAATTCACCACATTCTACATAAAATACAAATGAAATCAGAATAATTGTAATGTGCAGTAAAACATGCTCCATGCTTTAGCATTTTTAATAAAGTGTTAGTCCGCGCCACTGACTTTGCGTTCCCCCACCACTCATTATCTGTTCATGCTACCTGTCTTTTTTTTTCTTCTTTGTGATGAACTCTAGACAGTAAGCCATAGGTAATCATGCTTTAAGATAAAGAGGTTGTAATGCCTGACCTATTGCCCCTCACATGTCCTTAATATTAGTGATAATGAGGGACATGTAAGCTGGTGCCTGCATATACTCAGTTTTACTCAAATATCTCCTTTTATCTTGGCTGATTTTACTGAACTAACTGTATCAGAATAATGGTACAATTGGCAAGATGGTCTTCTTGTAATCCCTCTAGAAGGGATGAGTCCACTTTCAACGGTGGCCCACCACACACATGCACATACACCATTTGCTTGTCTTGCTTTCGGACTGCCTTTGAATCAAGGTATTATCAGACATGGACATTATTCCTTTGTGCTTTTGGGCTGGTGCCAGTATTAGTTTGAAATAATATTAAAAAATGGATAGCCTTACTTCACTTTGTGTGCTACAAAACATACAACCCATGGCCTTTTATCTGACAGTGAAACTAAGATATGCAGCATAATTTAATATAAATAATGTTATACTAACGAGTCATAAGCCACTGTATAAATAATACAAAAACACTGTCTTATTGCAGTAAAACATCATTTTAGATTGCATGCTGGGTTAAAATTATGACACTTTCTTGGTGGTTGAGTGAAGCTGGTATGTGTCCATGTGCCTCGCTTTGCTCCTCAGAATTGCAGCAAAAGCTTGTGAAAGTAATTTAATGAAAAGCCACTGTGTACATGCAGCAAAATGCACTTCTACAAATGGACAGTACTGAATTGCCATACTTTCAAAATGATTGACTGCATCTGGCATGCAGCCTTTGCTCCACAGTTCACTTGAGGTATGCTACAGTGTAGGCTATCACATGCCTCTTTTTATGTTATGGGTCATGTGCAGCAAAATAGTTGCATCTGCCCTGCTTCATCTTTGCACTTACCATGTTTTTATTTCAGAAAATATCACTTTGAAAGTCATCAGAATTAGGCTTATACAGTCTAGGACAGTTTAAGTATAGAAATCTTCCTTTACAAAGTGCTCACTAGTTCTGGTTTAGTTTTTGTGTTCTGTGATATTAGTACTGATGGTAAAGAACTTCAGTGACTTCTGGCTTAAAAATAGGATTATAATATTGTCTAGTTAATGTAAATAAGATTATAATATTGTCTAGTTAATGTAGTTGAACTTCTGTCTGAAGTAAAGATGGTTTCCACAACCAGTTCCAATTTATAGAATTATTTACTCAGCCTTTTCCCAGTGCATTAACTTGTCGGCTGTACTCCTTTGTTTTATTGTAACAAACCTCACCAGTGGCACTTTGCTGGAAGTACCTTTCCTCAAACTGTATAACGTGCATGTGTATGAATAGGTCATGATTTGGTTTATGATAACTTAAGGCAAAGTTGTACATTTTAAGTGAAACTTTTTCATTGGTGTAAGTTTGCTGTTGATAAATAGGAACAATATGCTCATCTTAATCAGGAAGCATTTTTAAAACAATAATTATTCTTTAATTGAGGGAGGAGTTGTTTTGGAGGATGAAAGTCTGTTACAGTTTTTTTTCTCTCTTTTGCCAGTTTTCCATTGTGGGAGTAGTGTTACTTTATAGACTCAGCAACTGGATACTGTCTGGAAAATGTTTAAAATGTCATTGTAACTGCCAGGATGTGCCATGAAATTAACAGTTATTTATGTTATACCTACTCCATAGAGAGTACAGTTGTGCAGCAGTAGATGTTTGAATGATCACTGCTGCAGCAGCCTTAGCTATATGTGTTATATCCTACCATGTAACAGATGGCCAGTTTCTAAAGCTTCAAGGTACCTTCCATACACTCAAACCATTAGGTAGCTTGAGCTGAGCTACCTAAAACACAGCTTTGAGCACCAAGCCCTTCAGAGCTTTCATGCCAACTGAGAGTGGGAGGCTGAGCCCTGACAGGACATAACTAGGAGTAAAACTATATGCACACCGTGAAATAATAAAAAAAAAAAAAAAATCACAGAAAGGGGTATGCATCATTGATCGTTCAGCATATTGACCACTGCTGCTATAGCCTTAGCTATATGAGTAGATTGCCCTAGCTTACTACATTTGGAAGGTAGAAGGGGAAGGGTCCAGGAGTCTCTGGAGAGTGGTCCTAGCAAAGCTTGATCTAGACCTAGAAAAGGAATCAAGCTTGTAGTGCTTTGTAAAGGTATGTACAGAGGACCAAGTTGCTGCTTCTAGAATACTGTTAGATTCCAACCCTTTCCAAAAAGCCATAGAACAAGCCAAGGCTGTGGTGCAGTTGGCCTTGACCCTGCCTGGAGTAGTTTTATTTTGGAAACAATCTGTTATGACACAAGTTGTCCCTTCTTACTTTCACAAGAAATGAACAATTGATCTAAAGGTCTGAAAATGTTGTTCCGTCAAGGTAATACCAGAGTTCACTGTGGACATCCAAGGTAAGGAGTATCCTTTCTACCTCATTTTTAGGATCAGGAGAGAAACAGGAAAGATAGATAGTTTGGCTTAAAGTAAATTCGGATACCATTTTAGGCATTTAGGAAAGATTATTTCTCAAAGAAACCCCGTCTCTGTGGAAAATGAAAATGGGGTGATTCACAGTACGAGCTTGCAACTCAGATGCTCTTCTTGCAGAGGTCAAAACAATCAGTAAAGCAGTTTTCCATGTTAATAACCTGAAGTCAGCCAGATGAGCTGGTTCAAATGGAGCAAGTATTAGTTTCTCTAACACAAAATGAAGATCCCAAGGAGGAGCCACCAGTTATCTTGGCGGTCTCTTATGCAAAACATGTTTGAAAAATATTTTGACTTGACAATGCATTGAAAGAGGAACATCCATAGACAGACCTGTTGAAATGGCCGATAAATGAACCTTGATGTAGAAGTAAGAACATCCAAAGGAATAGTAACTCATATAAGTATTGTAAAACCAGAGAAATACTAGCCCTGAATGGGTGCTGGTTATGTTGTTGACACCAACTAGAAAACCGTTTCCATTTGCTACTGTGAGACTTTCTAGTAGCAGGCTTTCTTGCCTCCATTAATACCTATTGCATAGGTTCATAAATTGTCACTAGGCTAACCACCACTAGTACCCTCACAAGCCTAGCTGTGCACCCCATACCATTTGGATTTTTTATTATGGGCATCTGTAATGGGGAATGAAGGCATGTAAGTTGAGGAGGTAACTAAGGATTTGTAGGGGAATTATTAGTATAATACTTTTCTTATTGATGTCTTCTGTCCACAAGTGACATGGGACTAGACTGGTGTTAGATTTAAGATTTTCCACCCACTTGTCAAAATTTCATTCAGATAGGGTCAGGATGACCTCTATTTTACGTGGCTGGGGAGACTATTTTGTAGTGCGGGGGTGTACTCAGTAAACAGGTGCCTAAAGGGAATGAAGCCCTTGTAATCCAGGCAGTCAGTTAAAACTGATTGGGGTCAGGGTGTATCAAATACCCTTGTTCTTATGTGAGTAGATCCATTCTATGATGAAGCTTGTGGTAATTGTCCCTGGCCATTTCCCAAAGAAGGGAGAACCACTGTTGGCTGGGTCAGAAGGGAATCATCGCAGTGGTCTTGGGTGATTCCTTCTAAATCTTCAAATGTACCTTGGATATCAGAGTAAATGGAAGAATGTACAAGAACACTCCTAACCATGGAAAGAAAAGGCATCTGTCTTCTAAGCCTTCTTGCATGGGGTCCTGGAGCAGAATTTTGCCAGCTGATTTTTCAGAGGGGGCAACCTGAGGAACTTTGCATTGATGGCTCAAGTCTTGGAAGACCCCCTGTCTAGTTTTCATTAATGAGGGTCTACCTTTGTACCATTCAGCTTGTCTGCCCCACAGTTTTGCTGTGATGGAATGTAGGATACCTTTTCAGTGAGAATTTGCTGTGAAGCTGCTTCCCAAGCTGTCACGGCTAGTCTGCAAAGGAGTTAGCAGTGGTGCAGTGATTTGCATTGTCACATCAAAGCAAGAGGTTTTCCAGTTCGATTCTTGGCTGGGATGCCTTCTGTGCAGAGTCTGCATGTCCTCCCTGTGTTCAGTTGGGTTTCCTCCGGGTGCTTCGGTTTCCTCCCATGTTTCAAAGGCATGCATCTGGAGCGTTTCTCCTCAGGCCTCAGCTGAAACTTGACTCATTTAAAGTCGGACTTTCCCAGTAAACAAATAATAAATAAATTAAATAAATAAATAAATCTAGTTTCCCCTTGCTTGTTGATGTATCACATGACTGAGGTGATTGAGAGAGTTAACTGCCTTGATCAGAGTAAGTATCTCTTTTCTATTTATGCGCTTGCGTCTGTCCTTGATGATGCAAACACCTTGCACTTTTATTCCTTCTGAAACTGCTCCCCATGCAAAGTCAGAGGTTTCTGTGGTGATTGACTGCTTTGGACAGGGTAGAAGTGGAGACCTGGATTTAGGGAAATTTGTTGTGTCCACCAGGTGATTTCTCTTCTAAAAAAACTTCAGAACTGGGATTTGAAAAGATAATGGGTGTTGGTGCTGGGACCAAAGAGACTTAAGATACCATTGTAGCTTTCTCATGGGGAGTCTTGCTATGGGTATCCTGAGAATCATAAATGCCATGAGTCCTCACATCCTGAGGTATTTCTTCACAGTGACCAAAGTCTGATTGCAAAACCATAGAAATAGATCTAGGTGTAGATATATTTTTTTCAAGTGGAAGAAAAGCTCCTTGAACTGAAGATGTTCTTCATCTCACATTGCTGCAGTCATAACCTGTGGGTAGTCCGCTGTCCTCGGTCGGCCCGAATACCAAAGTATTAGGCTGGCGTCGGTCATGGGCGCTCAGATCTGACGTCAGTGCGCCATGGTATTAAAGCGCATGACCGACGTCATATCCTCAGTCTTTTTTGCCGCATGGTCCGAAGCAGAAGCAGCGTTTGCAAGTGCCGTTCGGCGTTCTGAAATTTTCGTATTCTGAGTTTCAGACCGAAACCAAGTTGGGCTAAGTACCCCGTTGGGGAATATTTTTGTTTTTTCTTGCCTCAGTTAATTCCGGATGTCAGAAAAAGTGAATAATTGTATTTCTTGTGGGAAACAGATACCGCATAGGGATTACCACTCTCTCTGTATTCCTTGTTTGGGGCCTGAGCATGACGTAGTCGGGTGTCGCTTCTGTGCTAGATTTAATAAGCGCACCATTAAACGTAGGTTAAATTGCGCTAGGCTTGTCTTCGGTAAGCGGTGTAATTACAATATGCCCTCGGATCCTCCGACGCCCGCTACCGCTAAGAAGCGCAAGGAAAAATCGTTAAGGTCCAAGCAGGATGAGTCGTCCGTTCCGGACGCCGGTTCTTTAGAAACTACGGTGGAATCTGTAGATCCAGCCGAAGTTTCAGTTGAGTCTCAGGGGGAGCCGTTCATTTTGCAAGATGTGGCCTCTCAGGAGTCAGGTCAGGCTGAGGGGGCCTCTCAGGTTGCTGTACTCCCTTCTTTGCCTAAGGTGGTTAGGCCTTCACCTTCTGTCTCTAAGGTACCGTCCAAGGTCAGGCCTGGTTTGCCTTCCTCAGGTGTCAGTCCTAGTTCTGCAGGTTCTGTGCCTAAAAAACATATGCTTAAAATGGCAGAAGATTTGATTTCCTTAATCAGAGGTTCTATGCCCCCTCCAGATAAGAGACCTAGGGTGGAGCCAGAGGTAGAAAGTTTGGAACAGGCTTCAGATTACTCAGAGTCTTCGGCTGAAGACATTCAGGATTTTCCTCCTTATTCTGATTCAGACGCAGAGGATTCCACTCCTTCTGCTTCTCCTCCAGAGGATTTTTCTTTTTCAGAAACCCTGCATTCTATGAGGGAGCATTTTAAATAGGAAGGTCAGGATTTCTCAGATTCCCGAAAGAGGCTTAGGGAATTTTTGTTTTTACCACAACATCGGCCTTTGGCTATACCTCCTGTTTTGGATGTTGTTCAGGATGTTTTCTCTGAGGCTTCTCTTAATCCAGACTCTTTGCCTCCTGCGCCTGTTAAGCCAGATAGGTACTACAGAGTGCCAGAGGCTCATAAATATCTGTTTAAGAGCCCTAGGGCTGACCCAGAAACTATTAGCCAGGGACCTAAGGGGGTCAGGGCTTCTGTTGTAAAGAATCCAGTTCCTATGGATAAAGATTCTAGAGCTTTGGATAGGTGGGGTAAAAAAGTGTATACCTCTTCCACTCTAGCAATGAGGGCTTTGAATTGCCAGTTTCATATGTTGAAGTACCAGAATTTTCTCCTTACTCAGTTAAAATCTAAGGTAGATGCTTTGGCAGAGGGCATAGAGTGTAAGGAATTACAGGATTTGGTTCATGCCTCTGATCAGGTGGGTAAGCATTCTTTGCAGTGTGGTTTCGATGCTTTACAGGCTTCTTCCAGGGTGGCTGCCACTGGATCAGTTATTCGCAGGCACGCCTGGCTTAAGGATCAGAACTTGTCAGAGTATGTTAAAGCTAGAATTTTGGATGCTCCTTTGCAGTCTGAAGTTTTGTTTGGTACTCCTGTGGAGTCTGTCTTAAAGAAAATGGAAGACAAGGCTAAGTCTATGCAGACTGTTAAAGATTTTTTGCAGGTGCAGCCCCCTAAGTTTAGCAGGAATTGGCCTACTAAGGGATGGGCTTATCCTTCTTCGGATTTACAGTCTAGGGGTAGATCTAGACGTGGTAGGGGCAGAGCTCAGGGTTCTTTCAGGCCTAGAACGTGGAGTTCCCCTGCACAATCTACAGGTGAGGGCAGGGGCCAGTCCTTTCGTAAACAGGCCCAATGACCTGCATCTTCAGCTGCCAGATCCTTCCTGTCTGGCAGCTCCTTTGGGAGGAAAGTTGGCACTCTTCAAGCAAAACTGGCTTTTAGTCACCCAGGACAAATGGGTGTTGGACATCATAGACCGAGGCTACAAGTTTTATTTCCACACATTGCCTCCTTTCAAAGGCATGCCAGACGTTCCTCCTCAGCAAAGGGTAGAGGCTCACAAACAGATTTCTTTACTTCTTCAAATGGGGGCTATACAGCAGGTCCCTCCGTCAGAAGTGGGCATAGGATTTTATTCTCGCCTGTTTCTTGTACCAAAGAAAGGAAACACTTGGAGGCCAATTTTGGATTTATCTATCCTCAACACATACCTGGACATTCCAAAATTCAAAATGTTAACGCTGCAACAACTTCTGCCTCTGTTGGGCAAAGATCACTGGATGGTAACTCTGGATCTCAAAGAGGCTTATCTTCATGTTCCTATCAGGCCCAGTTGCAGGAGATTCCTGCGTTTTCGGGCTGGGACTTTACATTATCAGTTCTCTGCATTGCCCTTTGGCTTATCTACTGTGCCCAGGGTGTTTACGAAGGTTCTGGCTCCAGTAATAGCCTTCTTAAGGTTAAGAGGAATACAAATTTATCCTTATTTGGACGATTGCCTGATTCTTGCTCAAGACAAAAACAAGCTACTTCACCATCTACAGTATGTTATGGCAGTGTTAAGGTGCCTAGGGTATTCTGTGAACGAAACAAAGTCCAGTCTAGTACCCTCTCAGGAAATGTGCTTTCTGGGTGTGAGACTGAATACAGCTTCTCAGATGGCTTTTTTGACCCTGGACAAACAAAGAAACCTTTCACTTTACTTCCAACAATTGTCTCTACGGTCCAGGCTGACTGCAAGGACAGTCCTTCAAGCCTTGGGGTTCATGGCATCTTGTATTCTGGTGCTTCCCAATGCCAAACTGCATATGAGGAAGCTACAATGGTATCTCAAAATGTATGGACGCAACACTGCCACGATCTGGACACTGTCATTCAGATAATACCTTGCATTCAAAAGGAATTTTTGTGGTGGGCTCAGGAATGTCACCTAAACAAGGGACCCTCTGTGACCCGACCAGAGGCGAGTCAGATCTTAACGACAGATGCCTCGGACAAGGCTTGGGGAGCTCACCTCAATGGAAAATGGGTTCAAGACACGTGGCCTGCCAGACTTCAACATTTACATATCAACTTGAAGGAGATGTTAGCAGTCCAATTTGCATTGATGGTTTTCAAGGATCTACTTCACCCAGGACAAGTGTTGATTCAAACAGACAACACAACTGTCATGTGGTACATCAACAAGCAAGGGGGAACCCATTCGTACCCTCTTTGCAGGCAAGCTATGATTTTGTGGGAGACTGCTCTCAGTTTGCACCTCACTCTTCAGGCAAGGTTTTTGCCAGGAGCACAGAACTCCTTAGCAGATGTTTTGAGCAGACAGATGGTGGATCCCCACGAGTGGAAATTGGATCCTCATGTATTTCGACAGTTGACAGTGGTATGGGGGACTCCAGACATAGATCTGTTCGCTTCTCCACTAAATTTCCAGTTGCCAAAGTTTTGCACAAAGATGTTCCATCCAACAGCTTGGAAAGTGGATGCTCTATCATTCAGTTGGAGCAATCTTCACATCTATGCCTTTCCTCCTCTGCCTCTCCTTCCCAAGGTGCTCTTGAAGGTCAGACAAGACAAGCCCTCCATGATTCTAATAGCTCCAGATTGGCCTCGACAGCACTGGTACCCTCTGCTGAGGAGTTTAGTACAGGAGCCTCCTTGGCCTTTGCCTTCAATTCCACACCTTTTGTCTCAGGCAGGCAATCATTTCCTCAATGTCAGGATTCAGTCCCTGCATCTAACAGCCTGGCATATTCTGTTCTAGACCCTGGAGGGTCGCAGCTTCCTCAACAAGTTTTGAATGTTATTTTGGAGGCCAGAAGGCCTAGTACAAGGAAAGTTTATGCTGATAAATGGAGGAGATTTTTTATTTGGAGCAAAGCAAAGAGCTTTGATGTTTCCAGGCCTGATTTGAGTGTTTCTCTTCAATATCTTACGGAATTATTAGACAAGGGTTTGTCTTTCTCCTCTGTAAAAGTTCATGCTGCAGCCATTTCTGCTCACTATGACTGTGACCCACCATTATTCTCTCATCCTTTGTTTAAGCAATTCCTTAGAGGGGCAAAGAACATAAGACCCCGTGTAGAGCTCCTACTCCTTCCTGGGATCTCAATTTTGTGTTGGAAAAACTTACTTTACCTCCTTTTGAACCTGCAGCTACGTCTGAGTTAAAGTTTTTGTCTTGGAAGACTGCTTTTTTGTTGGCCATTACGTCTGCTAGAAGGGTATCTGAATTACAGGCTCTTATGGCGGTTAAACCCTTCCTGATTTTTCATAAGGATAGGGTATCTCTGCGTACTAACCCTACTTTTATGCCTAAAGTGGTTTCAAATGTGGCCTTGAACCAATCTATTCATTTGCCTACTTTTTATGCTGATCCCCAAAATAAAGGGGAGAAAATTTTGCATACTTTGGATATTCACAGGCAGTTGCGTTATTATTTGAGCAGGACTAAAAGGTTCAGACAGTCTCAACAGTTATTTGTTTCTTTTGCTTTGGCCTCTCAGGGGAAACCTGTTTCAAAACAAACTATTTCTAAGTGGATTGGCCATTGTATTGCTTTTTGTTACTCTCATCATGGTAAGGAGATTCCGGCTGGAATCAGACCTCATTCCACTAGGGCTACTGCCACTTCTATTGCTTTTTTAAGGGGTGTAGCTACTAAAGATATTTTGGAAGCAGCTACTGGAGTTCAGTGCACACTTTTTCTAAGCATTACCATCTCCCTCTTTATTCCAAATCTAGGGCTGGATTTGCCACTGCAGTCTTACAGGGCTTATTAGCAGCTCCCAATGCTTTATGATTTTGCCAACCTCCCTTTACCTTTGCTTTGGGATTCTACCCACAGGTTATGACTGCAGCAATGTGAGATGAAGAACATAGTACAGTTTTGTACCTACCATAAATGTAGATGTTCGAAGATCCACATTGCTGCAGTCCAATACCTCCCTCCTTCCCCTCTGTAGTTTGGAGTGGTTGTATGGTTTGGGTGGTAGATGTTGTTTGTACATGGGTTTTGAAGGTTTTTCTGTTTTTGGCTGTGGCCTTTCTTTTTAGGGCCTTCTGACATCTGGGGCAAGAAAAGACTGAGGATATGACGTCGGTCATGCGCTTTAATACCATGGCGCACTGACGTCAGATCTGAGCGCCCATGACCGACGCCAGCCTAATACTTTGGTATTCGGGCTGACCGAGGACAGCGGACTACCCACAGGTTATGACTGCAGCAATGTGGATCTTCGAACATCTACATTTATGGTAGGTACAAAACTGTACTTTTCTAGCAGATACCCCAGGAATACAATCATGTTTGATGGAGTCAAAAACACTTTTGAAAGTTCTCTTGAAATTCCAGCTTGTGTAAGAGCTGTCTCACCCAAGTGAGAGATTCTTGATACTTTGAAAAAGACTCTGCAAGATAAACACGTATTCTAAATGTGGAAAACTGTGTATTCCCTGTAGCCTGCATTTAGCGCTAACTGGAATTGGACATTTTGTGAGCACTGTTGGTGCTTGAGATAGTCAAAGGGTAAGGCAGAAAACTGATAATATGATTCAGACACATACAGCCTTAAGAAATGCCTGATGTCTGAATGAATAGGTATGTGATGTAAATATCTTTAAAATCTAGTGTTGCCAGGAAACTAAGAAGGAATGTGGGCTTCTGACTTGTCAGACTGTCCTTGATTTTCTTTGTGTGTGTGGGGTCTGTATTCTTTTTGGAATTCCCTTGCCATTTATTCTTAAATGTCTGGTACCAGCATTTTACTGAGAAAGTTTTTGTTTTTTGCCACTTTTTGCCAAAATTGGATAAGAGGTTAGAGAATCCCTCAGGTTGTGAAATCACTGCATTTTGAACCTGGGCACTATCACAAATTGGTTTAGGAAAGTAAGATCCCAAACTGGTCTCTGACTCCAAGCATTTTCTTTCTTTGGAACCAAAAACATCTTTGAATAAAAACATTTCCCAGTCTGGGATGGAGGAACTGGCTATCGCTCCCTGAGACAGCATTTGTTGAAGGACTAGGGAAATAGAGGAATCTGATCTGATGAATGAGGGATTACCCTCTGGAAAGGAGAAATTTCATCCCACTGCCATCTGTAACCTTGATGAATGATCTCCAGAACCCATTTGTTTGAAACAATTTGTTGCCAAAGAAAAGTGGAGATTCAGACTTTTTGGAAGAGAAAAGGAACTGCCAGAGTGGGAGACAGGTAAAAGATCCCCTAAATAGCCGTTCTGACTTGTTTGAATGTCCTTGGTTTTGGGAGTCATGTATTCTTTTTGGAACTACTTTGCCATTTCTTCTATATGTTTGCTAGTAGTTTTCTGAGACTGTTTATTTTGTTTCTTGCCAAAATTGGTCGAGAGGTTAGAGAATCCCTTAGAAAACTTGGAAAAGGAGGGCTGAAAAATCTTAGCGATTCAATTGGCTTACCCCTCTCATCACACTTTTTGATAACCTATCCAGCAGAGGGACCAGAAATTAAATGTTGAGTCAGGTTTGGTATGAGTGTATAAAAGCTGATAGAACTTTTTACAATGTATCCGATTGGCTGTCAGGAAGGTTGCAGGCAGTGATGCACACATCCTGCAAGTCTGATAGCATTGGAGGGATGGATGAAGGTTTTAAAATTCCATCTGTAATAGCTGTTTGTATTTTCTGAGGAACAAAGAAACCTCAGCGTTCTCCTACTGATAATGCTGGCACATTCTGGAAATAGTCTCTGAGAACCCCCCACAGGGAGACTCAGATACTGTGCTCTCCTCAGAGTCTGCATCAGAAATTTGAGGAAAAAACCCTACATGTGTCCCTTCATCTTCCTGTCCAGATTCAGAATATTGAATCTCTTAATGTAAAGAAACATCCCTGTTTCTTTTACCAGAAACCACCTGATGTGGAGTATCAATAGCCTAAATTAGACTCTGAGCCAAATCTAGTAGCCTACTCCTTTCTGGGGAAGTTTGAGGAAGAGTAGATGCTTGTTTTGTTTTCTGTTTAACAGGGTTAATGGGGCCAACAGTATTGTTAATGGCAGCAGTGGCAGTTTCCCTAGGCATGGGCAAACTTTCAGGCTACATAGGGAAGTCTTTCCTGGTCCTTCTCCTATGACCAACAAGAGTAGTTCTCTCTTGCCCACTGAGGGGACCCTAAGAGTTGCAGAGGATGTGGTTAAAATTCAGTCCATAGTGGCTGTAGGTGCCAAGGTAAGAGTGGTCTGAGGAATCAGCTTTGCCCACAGCAGAGTCACTCACCTGTGTCTGAGGCAAATTGCTAGACTGCTGTGGTGGCAAAGGCTGTTTTTTTTTCTTTCTGTGGCTGGAAGAGGGATCAACAGTGGGGCCAGTGCTTTGTTCCAAGGTCAAGCAGAAACTGGTGCTCGTTTCCCTGAAAAACGAGCAGCACAAGCCGGAAAAGTATTTAAACTTGTTAAAAGTCACTTTTTCTCACAAAACACAGTAAAAAGTACTTTAATACACTTTGCCTGCCACAAGAAACAAAATAAACAATTTCCCCACATAAAAATGGATTTTAAACTACCTTAAATTATTTTTAAGCTGACAGAAAAAAGTATGCAACCATTTAAAAGTACACTTGCGTTTCATGACAGTCCATTAAAACACAAACTCCTAGATTAAGAATAACTTTCCTAAAAAGAAAGTACATTTTAACAATAATTTTTAAGTGGAAGATTTTTCTCCAAAGGGAACTTATCTGCCCAGCAAAGTAACAGCACAAGCAGACCATCGAAAACCCTCAGAAGAGTGCTGCGTTTGGCATCAGGAAAGTTCTGAAGGGCTTGGCACTCAAACCTGTGTTTTTAAGCAGTTCAGCTTGAGTTGCCTAATGGTTTGAGTGCATGGATGTTGCTCTGAAGTTTTGGAAGCTGGCTGGCTGTTGTATTCTTGCAGGATATAGCCCATATAGCTAAGGCTACTGCAGCAGTGATCAATATGATGAACATTGTGCATGTTCTGTTGACTGTGGAATCAAATAACAAATTAATAAAATCTGAATTTATCCAATGGGGTCTGATTATGAAATAGTTGTTCCATTCTAAACTGTGGATTGTTGTCTTCAGTATTCTTAAAATAACTGCTTCATGGTTTAATGTATATTTCATACATTTTTTTACAGATATTGATCAAATTCACATCAGTGTTGTCATTCAAGAGGGCTACAGAGTGGTAAGTTAACAATTAAATCAAACACTAAGCATTTGTCATGCTGAATGACAGCTTGTACACCAGAGAGTAGCTCAACGTTTTGGCTGTGATTTTTCAGATGCCTGCAAATATTTTTTTCTTCACAAAGATTTCATGTCATGTGATGTAGTTGGTGCTGAAGCCATGCAACAGGCAGATCACACAACCAGACTTGATCATAGAGATGAGATAATAGATGATGTTACAATCCTGCCTTTGGTGCTGTGATTGCTGGTTACGTATGTGAACAGCATTTGCATCTAATTGATCATGTTAGGCTTGTGACCTGGCTGCAGTGTGCTTTTGCTGCAAGGGAATCTCATAACAAATTTAAAGTCTGTAAGCTCTATTCGTTTTTATTTTGTAGAGAGTCATGCTGTACTGAAGCTACTGTTTATTTCCAGGTTTTAGCATATTGTAATGGACATGGCTGAGTACTGTGTCATAGATTCATGGATTGTTACTAGGCTAAAGACCCAGGGGGCGTTTCTAAGCCTAGCCAAGTTTTCATGAAAGAACAATGATGCCCTGTATCCAAACTGAAAATTGAGGGGCAGGCATTTATAAGCTACATGTTACTGCTTCTAACTCAGTTTTAGGCTGTTGTCAGTTTTATTTTTATGCATTATTTAAGTGTTAATGAACATGCACTGTTTCAGTGATTAACATACACAGTTATGCTGGATACAGTTTACGCTTTTACAAGTAATGTGCACATACCTTATACAGTGATTAGTCCGTGATTAACATACAAGGTTATGCTGGATACAGTTTATGCTTTTACAAGTAATGTGCACATACCTTATACAGTCATTAGTCAGTGATTAACATACAAAGTTATGCTGGATACAGTTTACGCGTTTACAAGTAATGTGCACGTACCTTATACAGTGATTAGTCAGTGATTAACATACAAAGTTATGCTGGATACAGTTTATGCTTTTACAAGTAATGTGCATATACCTTATACAGTGATTAGTCAGTGATTAGCATACAAAGTTATGCTGGATACAGTTTACACGTTTACAAGTAATGTTGCACATACCTTATATAGTGATTAGTCAGTGATTAACATACAAAGTTATGCTGGATACAGGTTACGCGTTTACAAGTAATGTGCACATACCTTATACAGTGATTAGTCAGTGATTAACATACAAAGTTATGCTGGATACAGGTTACGCGTTTACAAGTAATGTGCACATACCTTATACAGTGATTAGTCAGTGATTAACATACAAAGTTATGCTGGATACAGTTTACGCTTTTACAAGTAATGTGCACATACCTTATACAGTGATTAGTCCGTGATTAACATACAAAGTTATGCTGGATACAGGTTACGCGTTTACAAGTAATGTGCACATACCTTATACAGTGATTAGTCAGTGATTAACATACAAAGTTATGCTGGATACAGTTTATACTTTTACAAGTAATGTGCACATACCTTATACAGTGATTAGTCCGTGATTAACATACAAAGTTATGCTGGATACAGTTTACACTTTTACAAGTAATGTGCATATACCTTATACAGTGATTAGTCCGTGATTAACATACAAAGTTATGCTGGATACAGTTTATGCTTTTACAAGTAATGTGCACATACCTTATACAGTGATTAGTCAGTGATTAACATACAAAGTTATGCTGGATACAGTTTATGCTTTTACAAGTAATGTGCACATACCTTATACAGTGATTAGTCAGTGATTAACATACAAAGTTATGCTGGATACAGTTTATGCTTTTACAAGTAATGTGCACATACCTTATACAGTGATTAGTCAGTGATTAACATACAAAGTTATGCTGGATACAGTTTACGTGTTTACAAGTAATGTGCACATACCTTATACAGTGATTAGTCAGTGATTAACATACAAAGTTATGCTGGATACAGTTTACACGTTTACAAGTAATGTGCACATACCTTATACAGTGATTAGTCAGTGATTAACATACAAAGTTATGCTGGATACAGTTTATGCTTTTACAAGTAATGTGCACATACCTTATACAGTGATTAGTCAGTGATTAACATACAAAGTTATGCTGGATACAGTTTATGCTTTTACAAGTAATGTGCATATACTTTATACAGTGATTAGTCAGTGATTAACATACAAAGTTATGCGGGATACAGTTTACGCATTTACAAGTAATGTGCACATACCTTATACAGTGATTAGTCAGTGATTAACATACAAAGTTATGCTGGATACAGTTTACACTTTTACAGGTAATGTGCACATACCTTATACAGTGATTAGTCAGTGATTAACATACAAAGTTATGCTGGATACAGTTTACGCATTTACAAGTAATGTGCACATACCTTATACAGTGATTAGTCAGTGATTAACATACAAAGTTATGCTGGATACAGTTTACACTTTTACAGGTAATGTGCACATACCTTATACAGTGATTAGTCAGTGATTAACATACAAAGTTATGCTGGATACAGTTTACGCATTTACAAGTAATGTGCACATACCTTATACAGTGATTAGCGCACTGGATATGAGATTTATCTGTTTCAGCACTTGCACTGCATTTTGTATTGCTTACATGCCAAACATTACTGGTTTCTAACATTTGGCATTCAAACTGGTGTAGCCCTAATTCCATTTAATTCAGCTCTGCAGCTTCTAAGTACATATGTTCTGCTTTTTTTACCTAATGTTAGACACTCTTCTTCTGTTGGTCTACTGTTTCATTAGTGAATGTTTAATAATACTGCCTGATTACTACCAAATACAGTTTATCTGTTTTCCCATAGTCCTTCAAATATACCCTACCAAACAGAATTAAATGTGCTTTTCTATGTCTTCCATGTCACCTTGTCATGTAAAAAGGGCAAAACCAGGAAAGTGAAAATTTATGACCAGCAGTTTATCTGTCCATGTCTCTGTCTGTTTAAGTCTGGGTTTATGTAAGATAGTGAGACTGCAAAACATTGTAGCATAGATTATTATCTAAAAGTTACCAAAATGCAAAATGTGATATTCAAACAAGCATGTCCAGACACATCAACTCAGAACATGAAACTTAAAACCAGTTTTTTTTATTTGCAAGGGAGCAACACTCCCTGCACTGCCCACCTTCCATGCACCATATATATAATCCAGAATTGCACAGTAGTGGGGAAAGCATATCATACATCACTGCTATCACAGTGATCGTCACTGACATCTTCAGTCAGCTGATCTGTTGACCAAATGGTGTTGACAGATCAGATGCCAAGCATACATAAAAAGTCATGTTTAGCAGAACCCACGTTTAATATATATATATATATATATATATATATATATATATATATATATATATATATATATATATATATATATATATATATACATAGTTACAGTTCAACTGGTAAAGCACTTATGTGCAACTAAGTGAACTGTATTGCGTGTGGTGTGCAAGTAGTGGATTTGGCAACTTCAAGGTTGGTTAATAAAGATAAGTGGCTTTCCCACTTCCCAGTGACATCCCAGTGGTAGGGCTGGGATTTTGCATGTGGGTATTTGTGTTGTAAGTAAGGGGATCTGTCTACTTATATGTACACGTGTGTGCATTTTAGGGTTAGGATAAAGTTTAGATAAGGGGGACAGATTTTGTGCGTGCGTATGTGTGTGTGTTTTTACAAGTTTGTGTGGTTTGGGTTAGAGTTAGGGTATGGTAAGGGGATATATTTAATGTTAGCATATATGTGTGTGTGTGTGTGTGTGTGTGTGTGTGTGTGTGTGTGTGTGTGTGTGTGTGCGCGTGTGCATGGTGAATGTCCAAGCTGTATTATTTAGTGGAAGTTTTAGAAAAGGTTTATTTTAAAGGTAGATACACAGTTACGTTTAGGGGCAGGGTTAGGGTTACTATTCATTACTAGTGGTGGAACTGCAGTCCACCTTAATGCATGCTAATTCTAGCCATTCTCACTTTGCCTAATCCTAACTGTACACCTTACCTTAAAAAAAAATTTCACTAAGACTACTACTATTCAAAAATATGAGCAGAATGTGTTGTAGGGTTATGGGTAGTACACTTTTCTGATGTACTGTGTGTTGCTAATTTGTGTTGTCAGTAATGAATTATTGGCATGTCTTGATCGATGTATCACCATCCTCCTTTGAACCAGCAGAAAAGACAACCCTTGCCCTGACCCTAACACTTCAGACCATACCATAGCCTCCAGTTTTAACTCCTCCTTCATTGACTCAATAGCCAAGCTAACTACATATTTCCCTAAAAACCCATCTGCTCCTTCTACATCTCCACCCTCCAACTCCTCTGCCATTCATACTACCCAGATCTAGGACTGTCCATCGAACACACATTTCACCAAAACGTAAACCCCTGAACACATTTTCGAGAAAGTGCTTTTATCAAAAATGCACTTTCGCAAAAAAAATAAATAAAAGACTACTCACATTTATGCAGGGGGGCAAGCACCCCTGCACCCCCGATGTGGGGGGCACACCCCCTACTTTAATAGTCTCACTCCAAGATCGCACTACAGTGGGGAAAAGGGAATATTCCCTTATCCACACTGTACCGTGATCTAAGCAACAGTTTGTTTAGTTGTACAATCAACACCACATGTTGATGTACAACTAAACCTACATGCAAATAACTGTTTACTTACTTACCTTCTGGCGAAACTGCATTTTCGATAAAATGCACTTTCGTGAATTTGAGCGTGCCCATTTACGTTTCGTTGAAACGTGTGTTCAATGGACAATCCTAGATCCTACTACCCACCCCTTCCTTTCTCCCTCAAACCCATCCCTGCCAACACTATAAAAAAAACTCCTCAGTAAATTAAAACCATGTTCTCATGCCTCCGACAACTTACCAAACAACTTTTTCAAGTTAGCTGAGGGCATAGCTCTCCCCATCTGTATTCTAATCAACTGCTCCATCCAAGAATCCTATGTACCCCTCCTCTGGAACGAGGCCTTCATCATTCCATTACATAAAGGAGGCAACAACTCTGACATCTCCAACTTCCGCCCCATAGCCATCCTCTTCCCTATCTCAAAAATACTTGAAAAATGTATTTATCTACAGCTGTTACCCTACCTTTTAGACCATCTTCTCCTCACCCTAACACAACATGGTTTTAGACCCAGTCACAGTACAACCACTGCACTCCTATCATTCCTTGACAATGTCAACCATGCCCATGACTCAGGAAATATAGTGTATTCCCTTTTTTTAGACTTATCCAAGGCTTTTGATACCATTTCCCATACCTTACTACTGTCTAAGCTGTCTCACCTTAATCTTTCTCTAGTTACCTCAAAAATAAGCAACAGGCCATTAAATGGAACAACCAATAAGCAAAGCAGAAAAAAGTCCAATCTTTCCGTGGTGAAGAAAACAGTATTTAATAATTCCACAAACAGGCAAAATAAGCGCTTTCGTCTTGAGCACAAGACTTCATCAGATGCCATTTTCAAAAAAACAACTCCTATATATATCACAACCAATTGATTAATTAAAACACTTCATAAGTTGAGTAATTACATAATGAATTCATTAAATAAATTAAATAAAATTGTTTTTTTTGTTAAAAAGATGCTAGAAATGTTAAGGACAAACAAGGTACAAATACTTGTGGAAGATGCAGATATTGTCCCTACATAATTATGGAAAGTTTTTTACATTTACAAAATGGTTTGAAAAGCGAAGTGCATTTTTGTAAAGGTAATTGTAACACTAGGATGTTAGTTTATTTGGCTGTGTGTGAGGGATGCACAGCATTTTATATAGGGAAAACAGAAAGGGCTTTGAAAGATAGGGTATATGAACAGCTATATGATATTAAGTCCAAAAAAGAGACAAGTGCTTTATATAAGCATACCCTAGACTGTGTTTCCCCCAGCAATTTCAAGTTTGGGATTATAGATATTGTAAGAAACAATTCCAGGGGAGGGGACATTAGAAATATTTTATTGAACAGAGAGCTGAGGTGGCAGCTTAGGCTTAAATCCAGTATCTACCCAGGACTTAATGAATATATTTCCATTAAACCAGTATTATTTTTGAAAGCTTCACAAGTATAAAGTATTTCCTTACATCCATCATACAATAAATACCGATACACACACATTTCATCTTTGTGAGGATTTAGGAAAAGGCTTCATTTATGTGTTGCATTTTTATCAGTAAATCAGTGTGTTTTTTAACAAAAAACCCAATTTTATTTAATTTATTTAATTAATTAAATTTATGAAGTGTTTTAATTAATCAATTGGCTGTGATATATATATATATATATATACATATATATGTATATACATATATATATATATACATATATATATATATACATATATATATATATATATATATATATATATATATATATATATATATATATATATATATAATGTTGTTTTTTTGAAAATGGCATCTGATAAAGACTTGTGCTCAAGACGAAAGCGCTTATTTTGCCTGTTTGTGGAATTATTAAACACTGGTTTTTTCACCATGGAAAGATTGGACTTTTTTCTGTTTTGCTTATTGGTTGGACATTAAATGGAACAACTATGCCTCCTCCTACCTAGACACCCTCACAGGAGTCCCCCAAGGTTCTGTACTGAGCCCTTTACTTTTCAATATCTTCATAAACAACTTCCATCTTTGCATCCCAAATGCTAAATTTGTACAGTACGCCAATGACTCTATGATCATTTTCTTTGCTGAATGTCTCCCTACACTCTTGCAAGTAACTCAGGCCTTCAACAGCACCAAGGCTTGGGTGCTAAACAATCACTTAGCTCTCAATGCATCCAAAACCAAAATCATCATATTCACCTCATCTAAAAACACCAAAGTAGACAAAAACTCCTTCTGTATAATAAGCCAAAATATGACTCCGATCAAAGTTGTCCCCCATACCAAGTTTCTAGGTGTTCTTATCGATGAACAACTAAAGTTTGACATCCATCTTCAAACTAGCATTAAGAAAACTCGCCAGAAACTTGGTATGCTTTATCGGCACAATTGCTATCTAACCTCCTCAACTAAACTTACCCTCTCTACTACCTACATCCTGCCCTTTCTCATGTATGGGGCACCCATCCGTACCAATCTTAAAACTAAACTGGCATCCTGCTACAATAAAATCTCAAAGTTTGCTACAAACGCCGAATCTTCCTCTTAGTACTGTGACTCCTTACACTCCTTAAACTGGCTAGAGCTCCCAAACTGTCTCTCCTTCATTCAACTCTCCACTGCCCATATACTCATCTTCAAGCCTTCTCAATGCCCATCTCTCTCGTCCACCCTTATGCACCTTCCTGACCAGTCCCTCAGGTCTAATAAACAGTACCTACTGGAAGTGTGTAAACCATTACGCACTCCTGGCCAATTTCTTTTATCTTTCTCCCTAGCATGGAAATGGAACTCGCTTCATCCCCATATTCAAACTACCCAGAACCTCTCTATTTTTAAGACCTTACTCTAATCTCTATCTCTCTTCTAAATGGGAATGCTCCTGTTCCCATCCCTCCTAATCTCTATGCTATACTTCCACTACCGTCAAGTATACATTCTCAGAACTTTACCTTCCACTCAGACATCCTATTCTTCCTCCTTCTCCTGACTCCCATAACTTCATATTCTCCCTCTTTTTTTTTTTTTCACTTTAAATATTACAGGTTATCTACCTGCCAGAAATCTTAATGCTTAATACACCATAAACCTATAACATTGGCTTACTATACAGTTGTATTTTTTATGTGTTTGTAATAACTTCTGCTGACTTTTATTTCTGCAATACCCTTGGTTAATTTTGATGTGATTCAGTGATGGCATTGTGAAATTGTTTGTAATAACTTCTGCTGATTTATTTCTGTGTTTACCCTGTATTTATTTTGATGTGATTGTTACTTGTATTGTTTCTGTATGCATGTACATGGAGCTTTTCTTCTCAGGCCTTCATTGAAAAAGTTCTCATACTGGCCCAATGGACTTTCCCGGTTAACATACTGCAAATAAAATAAATAAATGTATTTTTATTTCAATTATTTAACATGTTGACCATTCATTTTATATATATATATATATATATATATATATATATATATATATATATATATATATATATTCACTTTATAACCTCGAATTACTGAAATGTCGAATTTCAGTATCGCAAGGCTATAAAGCCGAATGTTAAAAATAACGAAAGCTCATAATCGCAAATTCGAATATATGTCGAATTCGCGGTTATGACCTTACGCTGCGTAATGTCCGGGATTGTGTTTTAATGGTGCGAGGTGCCATGTGTGGATGTAGGTGTTATGTCAGGTAAGTGTTTTCTAAGGGTTGTGAGTGGGAGTTAGAGTGTGTGTGTGTGTGAGTGTGCTGATGTGTTTGATGTGTGTTTGAGCGGTCGGAGAATGTACGTGTGTAAGCCGGCTTCTGTTTTGTGTTTATGCGATCTCGGAGTTAGTATATATAAGTAGGGGGGTGCAGGGGGGCTTGCCCCCCTGCTTATGTGTGTATGAGTTGTGTTTGTATGTAGTTTTGTTTGTTTTTGTTGTGATGTGGGTGTTGTGGTGTATGTGTAGTATTGTGTGTGCGGTTTTTTTCGGTGTTTTGACTTTCGCTTTTTTTTTGTGTCGGTGTTTTGTGGATTCGGTTTTATAATCTCGAGATACTGAAATTCGACATTTCAGTAATTCGAGGTTATAAAGTGAATCCATATATATATATCAGTTTGCCAAAACAGTGAACTGCAAATTCATTTGGAGTATTTGCATTAGAAAACATCAACTCCTAATCCATTGAAGCAACAAAACCAAGTGTTTTTGCAGGAGGTTCCACCTACATTCCTCATGACTCCACAACTTTATATATTCTAACTTCAAGATTGTACAACAGTGCAGGAAAGTGTAAATTACACCTATTTCACTTTTCTCTGATGGTACATACTAGCACTTATAGCAAGACTCGCTGAAAATACTCACAAACAAAATAAAAAGCATATATTTAAATAAAGTTAACCCACTAACAACTACAGCAGTACCAACCACCTAAGACTCCATCCTATATTAAAAAATGAAACAAATACAAACGGAATAACATTTGATGAACTCGGAGGTTGACATTAAATCACTGGATTCCATTGCAACTGAACAAACTAGCAGGGACTCATGTTTGTGAGTGTGTGTTTTTCTTTCCCTTTACCTTCACCAAGACCAGTAGACACAGTAAAACCAGTAAAAAAAAATACGTACATATACAGTGGATATAAAAAGTGTACACACCCCTGTTAAAATGCCAGATTTTTTGTGATATAAAAAACTGAGACCACAGTAAATCATTTCAAAACTTTTCCCTCCTTTAATGTGACCTACAACCTGTACAATTTAATTGAAAAACAAACAAATCTGTTAGGGGGAAAAATATAAAAAAATAAAAATTTGCTGGTTGTATAAGTGTGCACACCCTTAAACTAATACTTTGTTGAAGCACCTTTTGATTTAATTACAACATTCAGTCTTCTTGGGTGCACACCTGCCATTAATTAAAGAGACTCTGATTAACCCCAAATAAAGTTCAGCTGTCCTAGTAGGATTTTCCTGACATTTACTATGTTGCCTGCTACAGCAAAAGCCATGGTTCGCAGAGAGCTTACAAAGCATCAAAGGGATCTCATTGTTGAAAGGTATCGCTCAGGAGAAGGGTACAAAAAAAATTCCACAGCTTTGGATATACCATAAAACACAGTGAAGGCAGTCATTAAAAAGTGGAGAAAATATGGGACAACAGTGACATTGCAAAGAACTGGACGTCCCTCTAAAATTGATGAAAAGACAAGACGAAAACTGGTCAGGGAGGCTGCCATGAGACCTACAGCAGCACTGAAGGAGCTACAGGAATTTCTAGAAATTACTGGTTGTGTACTACATGTGACAACATTATCCTGTATTCTCCATATGTCTGGGGTAGGGTTGCAAGACAGAAGCCTTTTCTTACACAGAAAAATATCCAGGCCTGGCTAAAATTTGCAAAACAATGCATCAAGTCTCCCAAAAGCATGTGGGAAAATGTGTTATGTTCTGATGAGACCAAGGCTGAACTTTTTGGCCACAATTCCAAAAGGTACGTTTGGCACAAAAACAGCACTTCGCATCACCAAAAGAACACCATCCCCACGGTGAAGCATGGTGGTGGCTGTATCATGCTTTGGGGTTGCTTTTCTTCATCTAGAACTGGGGCTTTAGTCAAGGTGGAAGGAATTATGAACAGTTCCAAATACCAATCACTTTTGGCCCAAAACCTTCAGGTGTCTGCTAGAAAGCTGAAGATGAAGAGGAATTTCATCTTTCAACATGACAATGACCCCAAACGTACATCCAAATCAACAAAAGAATGGCTTCACCAGAAGAAAAGTAAAGTTTTGGAATGGCCCAGCCAGAGCTCAGACCTAAATCCAATACATAATCTGTGGGGTGACCTTTAGAGGGCTGTGCACAAGAGATGCCCTCGCAATCTGACAGATTTGGAGTGCTTTTGCAAGGAAAAGTGGGAAAATGTTGCCAAGTCAAGATGTGCCATGCTGATGGACTCCTACCCAAGAAGACTGTGTGTTGTAATTAAATCAAAAGGTGCTTCAACAAAGTATTAGTTTAAGGGTGTACGCACAAAAAATATTAGTTTCAGGGTGTGCACACTTATGCAACCAGCGTATTGTATGTTTTTTATTTTTTTATATTTTTCCCCCTAACAGATTTGTTTATCAATTGAATTGTACAGGTTATAGGTCACATTAAAGGTGGGAAAACTTTTGAAATGATTTATTGTGACCTCATTTTTTATATCACAAAAGCCTGGCATTTTGACAGGGTTGTGTACTTTTTTATATCCACTCTGTGTGTGTGTGTGTGTGTGTGTATGTATGTGTATATATATATATATATATATATATATATATACATGTGTGTGTGTGTGTGTATATATATATATATATATATATATATATATATATATATATATATATATATATATATACACACACACACGTGTATATATGGTTCTACCTCACTTAAACGACACGCCGTAACATCGACACAGAAATCGCGAGCCCCAGAAGATCGACAGTGCAGAAGACCGACCCGACGGATGAAAGCACCGATGCCGAGGATGCCGACATGGGAAAAGGCTGTGTAATTATGCGGTAGTGGCGGACGTTAGGGTGCGAGTAAGGTAAGTGTGGATATTGATGGTCTGTGGGGATAGGGGTGGGTTAAGTGAGTTAGGGTTAGGGAGCGGGTCAGGTAAGTGTGCGGTAGTGATTGTGTTTGGGTTAGGGGCGGGATAAGTGAGTTAGGGTTCGGGAGCGGGCCAGGTAAGTGTCTTGTTAGTGTGGACCTTAGGGTTAGGGTTTAGGGTTAGGGTTGTAGGTAGTTGTGTATGTGAGTTTAGTGTGGGTTTGTAGGGATTTTGGTGTGCTTGTGTTGTGTATGTGGTTTTGGAGGGAATGTGTTTGTTTGTTGATTGTGGTGTGTGAAGTGTATGAGGTTTCGTGTTTGTGTACGTCGGTTATTGTTGTCGGGCATGTGGGATTTCGTGTTTTGTACTGTTATGTGGTTTCGGTGATTGCGTTGTCAGTGTTTTGGTGTTTCATTTATGTGAGGTAGAACCGATATATATATATATATGGTTCTACCTCACATAAACGAAACACCAAAACACTGACAACGCAGTCACCGAAACCACATAACCGACATTACAAAAACACGAAATCCCACATGCCCGACAATGAAATAACCGACGGTACACAAACACGAACCTCATACACTTCACACACCACAATCAACAAACAAAACACATTCCGTCCAAAACCATACACAACACAAGCACACCACAATCCCTACAAACCCACACTAAACCTCACATACACAACTACCTACAACCCTAACCCAAACCCTAACCCTAAGGTCCACCATCAAGACACTTACCTGGCCTGCCCCTAACCCTAACTCACTTATCCCGCCCCTAACCCAAACACAATCACTACCACACACTTACCTGACCCGCTCCCTAACCCTAACTCACTTATCCCGCCCCTAACCCAAACACAATCACTACCGCACACTTACCTGGCCTGCTCCCTAACCCTAACTCACTTAACCCACCCCTATCCCCACAGACCGTCAATATCCACATTTACCTTACTCGCACCCTAACGTCCGTCACTACCGCATACTTACACAGCCTTTTCCCATGTCGGCATCCTCGGCGTCGGTGCTTTCATCCGTCGGGTCGATCTTCTGCACTGTTGATCTTCTGGGTCCCGTCGCGTCGGTCTTCTGAGCTGTCGATCTTCTGGGGCTCGCGATTTCCGTGTCGATGTTCCGGCGTGTCGTTTAAGTGAGGTAGAACTGTATATATATATATATATATATATATATATATATATATATATATATATATGTGTGTGTGTGTATATATATATATATCTATATATATATAAATGTTCACATTCACATAAATAAGTATAGAGTATGTGTATGTGCTCATATGGGTGTATGTTGCTACTTTATATATAACTGCAACATTTCTGCTCCTTTTAGAAAAGGAAAAAAAAACTGATGTACAGCCATCTCAGACTTGTAGCATACTTTGCAGTTTTATTCATTCAGTCACTGGGACTTGAAGTTATGACTCTCAGCCATTCATATTTTTATCAGGAAGCAAATTTAATAATGAAGTGATTTGTGTAACTATCACAATAAAAGTAAAAATTACCTTTTTTATATACACAATAAAAGCACTCATAAAGAAATAAACTGGACTATTTGAAGCTACAAAAGGATCTCTGTGATTTGTTGTATTTTTTTTTATTTATTTATTTATTTATTTTTTTTTACTAATAGTGGTCAAGAATACCTTGGTATTTAAATTGAAACTACAAGTATAGTTTACAGGTCAGTCAGATTACAGTAACGTACCACTGTTAGTGCATCAAATTTATCACACTAATAAGTAACTTCCAGACAGAAAAAAAAAAAATATTGTAATGTTTTTTTTTTCCCTCTCTGAATGGTACTTATTGGTACAATATTTATTTATTTTATTTAACATTTGTTGACAAGGAAAGTCTAACTAGGACAGTCTATTTTCAGCAAAGGCCCAGGGAGAAACCCTCTAGATGCATGTCTTTGGAATGTGGGAGGAAACCAGAGCACCCAGAGTAAACCCACACGAATGCAGGGACGATATGCAGAACCTCTTGGTGTGAGGCAGCAACATTAACTGCTGCACCACTGTGCTGATACATTGACTTTTTCCTTTGCACATGGTTTTTGTCCATTGCTGTTACATTTGGATCCTGTTTGAACATAGTATTGTTGGTACCACCAAAGATAACAGAACCTTATAGGGTTATCTTTCTCTGCCATTCCCATGAATATATGTCATTTATATTGCTTTATCAGTAATAGTGTTTGTCTTCTATACATACTGATATTTTATAAGTGTCATCATACTTTGCAAGTATAATTGTTCTTACAGTTATCTGTCATCAGTTAAGTCATTGCAGTTACTTAATTTTGCAGTAGGATAGTAACATATTGCATTTTAACCATCCTAGCATGTAATTTATTATAATCCACAGGCACACCACCACCAGTAGTATGCTTTTTAGAAGTAATATTTAGGTAATACTTTTCAGAGGTGTCGCAGTGGCACCGCTATTGGTCCAAAATCTAGCTATGTGACTTTTTTTCATATTTAAAATAATGTCCACAGCTATTACAGCTGTTACTTTTTTATCATCATGTGACACAGGTTTTACTGCAGATGTAGGTTGCTCAGTTATGTACATTGTTTCATGGCATAACTATCTTTCTACTAGAGCAGCAAAACTTTCAGAGTATTTAGGGGCAATTTGACACGTTCACTTTTTTAAAGCAGTAGATAAAGATGCCATTTTAGCTTTATTGTATTGACCATCAAACTCTAATCATAAAGATTTTGAACTGTGGATGGCTAGAGGGTAGAACAAGACTTGTGTGAGCCTGGCTATATAGTAGTATCACTCATTCTGTTATGATTTTTGAACCTTTGTACTTTTGCACTAAAGGCACAGAATGCAGAGGCTGGTTAGTTAACCAGAGAGTCACCTTGCCACTGTGCTAAGGCACTTGAAAGACCTCTCAGTGGTTTGATAGAATGTGAAGGCCACGCATGAAGTGCATGTATTGTAATGTTGTTCTAGTGGGCTGTTGCAACTTTGGGTTTCAGAAGTGCAGTCTGAATTAACTGTGTTTTTGAAATCACAGATATTAGAAATGAGCAGTACGTTCACAGATATTATAAATGAGCAGTACGTTTGCTGTAAAATTATCATAGGAATAGTTAAACTGATTAAATGTTGAATGCAAGGCATTAACAAATCCTTTTAAATCCTTTTGGACATTAACTTTACTAAAGTTGCAAAGCATCCAATGTACAGAGAGTCACAAAAGGAAAACTATTTTGTATTCCAGTCTTTAAATTAAAATCATACATTAACACACACTAAGCCCTTAATTTTTTTGAATAGTAGTAATCTTACAGAAAGAGTCTTTCCTAATATAAGTAGTTGGGTGAGAGGCAGGGATATGGTTAAGGGCCGTGCTAGGAGGTATAACCCAACTACCACTACACAAAATGCATACCTACACACACATACACACACACACACACACACACACACACACACACACACACACTCGCACATGCACAAACACATACAGCGATATAGATATATGCATGCCTTCCCTATCAGAGATGGTTATCTTTAGGATGAAAGTGATGTTTGAGTATGATTTTTATTCAGCACTTCTTTCTTTCTTAGAATTCTAAACAGTTAGCGGCACATCGTACCACTTAACCTTTTACATATTCTAACCTGTTTTACTCAAATTGTATTTGGACTTATTGTAATTTCTTTTTTCTTTAGTGTCATTGATGTAGGAAACTGTCCTGATGTGGCCATTTACTCCAGTAAATTAATAACACTGCTATTCACAAAGTTGCTGTCTCTTGTTTGTATTGTTCAGGTACAAAAGTAAAGGATGTTATGGCTTTTAGAAGTCCGTCATGAGCCAGTCACCTTGTACTTAATGCAGAGAGAAAAGAGAATGTCTATCTTGTATAAAACAGGAAGATGCTTTTAACTCTTAATGTCCATTAAATGAGTGTGGTCACAGTTTCTTTTAGACGTGCTTGTTTCACCATCTAACATAGTTTTAATGCAATGTCATGTGTTGGAATTCCTACCTTTTCAGTACACAAAATCTTGATTAGCAGTACAGAATAAGAGAATGGTCATCTCTCTGATGGCTAGAGGATAACTGTGCTGGCCTCATTCTGCGAACCTCCAGAACTAACCACTTTAAACTTTAAGTGAAAACCTTAGCTTGGGTACTGCTGTGATCTCCATAGCTACCAGTATTGTTTAGGCATAATGAATTATTAGTTAGAAATGACTAGAAATTGTATTTTTCATTTGTTCTCTTTACCACTTTTTCTGTTATTACAGTTTCTTCTGTTTTTACAGTTTTTTTATTTGTTATTACTGGTGCCCAACCCTCAAAGAAGGCACACACACACCTACTTGCATAAGTTTTAAAGACATGCAGGTAGGTGTATGTGTGTGTGTGTGTGTGTGTGTGTGTGCCGCCTTTGAAGGTTGGGCACTGAGCTGGCAACTCAACACTGTAAAAAACACTGCCATTCAATCTGCGGACCAGTGATCCACTGTGGTGACCCACTAACCAGGATAGGCCGAAAGGCTTTGCTTACTGTTTTTTGTTATTCTCTCCTAGGCTAAGTTGTCCACATGGACCAGTGCTCTACCCTGGGGTCAACAAATGCATAAATAAGTCAATAGCATTTTCTAGTGAACTGCCATACTGATTACCGGAGTAGCCTGCCTTTATGTTTACTGGTGTCTCTTGCTTCTCTGTTCCCTTAATCACCAATATAAAAGACCATTGTGGATCCAGTGGTTTGCCAGAGTGGCATAAAGAAATTTAAAACTGACTGTTGAATCATAAGATAAGGTATATCAATAATTCACATTAATTAATATAGTTTAAAATAGTTATTTCCAATGAAAATGTCTTTTTCCGTTTCAGTAGATATATATATATATATATATATATATATATATATATATATATATATATACGGTTTCTTTGTGAACAGCAGGTATTCAAATAGTGTGGGTTATTTGGATTGCCTAATATTTGAATATTCTTACTACTTTTTCAGTATTATAGGTTCATAGGTAGATACTAGGCTATCTGCCCTAGGGCATTTATAAGCCTAGCCAGAGTGTATTTGGCTTCCGCCTCCCTATTAGATTAGCCTACTGTGCCTCTGTAAAGTAGGTCACAGAAGGTACCCTTTTAAGATTAGTTTACTGTGCCTCTGTCTAGCAGGGACACAGAAGAGATCCCAGGGGTGAATTTGCGATTTCCCATCCACGTGTCCAGATTTCGCTTGAAGAGGGTCAGCGAGGGGCTATGTCTAACATGAATTGGGATTCTATTCCAGAGTGAGGGGAGCCTCTGGGAAATTAATATGTCCCTCCAGCATGTCCTATTTATTTTTGTGCTGAGGTTTAGGTCCCTGGAGCATGTAGCTCTAAGGGACTTGGATTTTTTGAGGTGGAGCATGTCCATTAATTCTGGGTTTGACATGGCTTTGTACGTCAGGCATAGATCACCACTAAGTAGGCGGTAAGCAACTGAGTAGAGCTGGAGTTTCTTTAGTCGAGCTGCATAGGACATCTGTTTGTAGCCCATGATCCTCTTGGTGAGGTACTTTTGGGGTCTCTCCAGTTGCTGCAGGTGTCAGGTAAGGTACATCCCAAAAGGGGCATTGTATTCAATTATGGGCCTGATGAGTGACGAGTAGAGGGGCACAATGACCTCTCTTGATCTAGATGTGAACCCTTTCTTGAGAAGGTCTTTCTAACCACTTTGGCAACGTGATTATCAAAGGAGAGATTACTATCTACGTTGGTCCCCAAATCTCTAATTACTTCTTCCGTCCTTAATGGATTACCACTTGTGTGGTAATTTGTGGGCACTTTGTTTTTCCCAAAGGGGATGACTATGCACTTTTTAGCATTTAGCTTGAGGCCGTGGCTCTGGCACCAAGCATCCAACTCTGTGAGACCCTTTTGGAGGATGCTTGTGTCAGCTGGAGATTCGATTATGGCCCCCAGTTTGCAGTCATCTGCCAACTTTATCAGCCATAATCCCCCTGTGTTAGCCTGAACCTCAGAGAAGTATATACCGAACAAGAGAGGTCCCAGAACTGAGCCCTGTGGGACGCCACTTGTAACTGGTTTGGATTCGGACATGGCACCTGCGATTCTGACCATGTGGGTTCTATCTCTGAGCCAGTTTGCAACCCATCTTGTGATGTAGGGGTTGATATTTAAGCTGGTAAGCTTATTTATGATGCCCGAGTGGGGTATTGTGTCGAAGGCTTTTGCGAGGTCCAGGTAGGCTGTGTGGACTACCTTGCCCTCATCTATGGCTTTGGTAACTGTTTCAAAGAAATCAACTAGGTTTAAGAGGCATGATCTGCCCTTAACAAAGCCGAATTGGGTAGGGTCCAGTGTCTGGAAGCTCCCAATGTCTTTGTTTATGAGTTCCATGATAATACGCTCCATAGCTTTACAGACCAGACTAGTCAGGCTTATGGGGCGATAGTTTCTGGGGTCCGTTGTGTCACCACCTTTGTGGAGTGGGACCACTGTAGCTGTACACCATTCTTTGGGTACATATCCTGTAGTAAGGCTAAGTTTGAACAGTGACTTAATGTGAGGGTTCAGTTCTTCTTGGAGCTCGTGTAAGAGACAGCCTGGGACACCGTCCAGTCCCATAGATGCTATGTTTTTTGCTTTGGAGAGGGCAGCTTTCACCTTGTGCATCTGTGATGTCAGGGAGGTTACATTCAGTTGGGAAAGGCATTTGCTTCTTTGGGGGGGGAGGAGGGGAGAAGTTTGCGCTGAATCTGTCTGCCAGGATGTTGGCTATGTCTGTAGGTTCGGTATATTTTGTACCGTTATGCAACAATTCAGAGCATATCTGGGAGTTTCCGCCCATGTTCCTGACATAACTAAAGAAGGCCTTGTGATTACCTTTAGTGTCTATGGCAATTTTTCTTTCAAAACTGGCCTTTGATGATTTTATGAGGGATCGAAGTTTCTTGCTAATACTGATCAGAGATGCCTTCCCTTTTTGGGATTTTGCTCGGTCATGTAGTAGCTTCCTCCTTCTGTTGTATAGCTTATTTATGGCCGGGGTCCACCAGACTGGTCTCCTGTTTTTGGAGGAGTGAATCTTGGTTTTATTTGGGATAGCACGATCCATGCATTCCTGCAGGTGCTCATAGAATGCATTTGTAAAGGATTCTGCGGATTGGGCTGTATTATCCTCTGGCCCAGGGGCTTTGAAGGATTCCACCTCAGTCTTGAGAAGTGCAAAGTTGGCTTTTGAGAAATTCTTTACAGTGATTTCCTTGGCTGGGGGTGGGGACGGGATATGGATGTCCAGGGAAATTTGTTTATGGTCTGATCTTACCAATGAGGGGTTTACCTCTGGTGTGGAACATAGAGTCCCCATGTTGGTGATGACCAGATCCAATATGTTGTTCCCTCTTGTGGGAGTGGTGACCAGTTGTTCCATTGCGTTAGTTTATAAATTCAAGGAACCGTTGGGCGAGGGTGTTTGGGCTTGAGTAGTTTTCCCAGTCAATGTTTGGGTAGTTGAAGTTACCCAATAACATAGTGTTTGGAGAGACCTTCATATTCTCCAGTGTTCTCAGGAATGCCAAGTGGAGTTGCTGTGATAGGGAGGGTGTTCTGTAGCAGGCTACAAACTGAAAGGCAGTTTTGCCCGCTGTTAGTTGCACATGGATGGTTTCCGATGCTTCGTGCAGTGCCACTAACCTGGAGGTGTAGGAATCTTTGATGAATATAGATACTCCCCCTCCTTTTGTGCTTCGGTCCGAGTTTTGGGGCCAAAACACATGGTATGAGTTATAACCTGGTAGTACTGGGGTGCTCTCCGGAACCTTGAACCAGGTTTCTGTTACTGCACAGACATCGACTTTCTCCATACTGAGGAGAGAGCCTCGAGTGCATGCATCTTGAGGTTTAGACTTCTGGCATTGAGTAGCATTACCTTTAGTTTTTTTATCCTTGGGTTGTCTATGGAGGTGGGTTTGTCCTTTGAGCCTTACCTAAAAAAGGCACTATGGGGGTGGTAAGAGCCTTGGCCAGTATACGAAAGCCTAAGGATGACAGGTGCAAGCCGTCCCTAGCGAAGCAACGTGGCTTGTCGAGCATGTCATCCCAGGCTGACAGACACTGGATCCCCTTTGAATGACACCAATACTTTAGTCAATTGTTGAAACTGATCATTTTGTCTTTATACTGTGGCATCATTCTTGGTGAGGGCAAAATGCTACTCAAGGTCAGGATCATACCAGCCTGGGCTACATGGTCAGAGAGCTCCTCTATATCTCTTTTCATGTAGTCCAGGGAGGTATGTCTCAGGTCATTCACACCAGCATGGACAATGATGGAGTCATACTTGTACTTGCTTTGGAGTGACCTGAGTGCTTGCGTTATGTGGCAGATCCTGGCACCAGACAGGCAGCTTACAGTGACCTTCTTCTTGTTTAGTCTGCTGAGCGGGACGTCAGTGTACTGGACAATAGAGTCTGCTATAACAAGTGTATTTGGTGTGTTGTTTGGCCTTAAGGGCTGTGACTGTGAGGCACACTGATTTGGTGAGATATGTGATTTGTGGGTATTGTTGAGGGGTGGCTGTTGCTTGGATATCTGCTTAGGAGGTCTTTGCTGTTTAGGCAGATTTTTATTTAGAGCCTCCGAGTATGTTTTTGTGTGTTTATGTGTTGGGTATGCAGATGCAATAGGTCTGTGTGAGACTGGATTTGTGGTGTGGGTGGTTACCTTTTCTTCCTGACTGACTGTGCCAGTCTAGGGTTAAGAGAGCTCTGCCTCCAGTTTGGCTGTGTAACTGCATCTCTCACATGTATTAGAGTTTGTTGGAAGGAGGTGAGGGTTGTCTGTGTACATAAGGCAATTGTAACATTGCATCAAAATTCACAGATACACCAGCTGGACTGGAGAGTAACCTTGAAACTGACCCTTGGACATACCAGATTAGTATAGGGAACTGTTTTTTTACTGATCAGATTAGGGAAGGGAACTGATTTTTCACTTTTATCAGGAAGGACCAATCAGGAGCCTAATACTTATGAGAAGTCAAGGAGGGTGTAGTGATTAGTTAGTTAGTGTTTCCTTATAAGAGCTGAGCAAGTGCAGGGCTTTAGAAAGAGAACAGAGTGATAACTTTGAGAGTTTGAACAGTTCTAAGGGAAAAAGTGAAGAGCAGACTTTGTGGAGCCTAGAATACTTTAAACCTGTTTAGGCGGCGCTGCCCGACGCTGCTCAGTGTGCAAAACCGCGCAATAAGAGAGTTGTAGGGTTTTAAGAGAGAGAGATCAAGGAGTTTAGAATTGACCCAAAATGGTCAATAAAACTACAGCTTCTAGGTAGTAACCACTCCTCCAGGGACAGGCAGGCTGTTCAGTGTTAACCACTCCCACTGGTGAACACAGAGACTTCCCTTTAGCCCAAGCAAGCACTGGCCTTCTAGAAACTTCCAAAAAGTTCAGAACAGCAAATCTATAACTGAACTTTCTTAACTTTCAGAAAGTGGGAAAAAAGCAAGATTTTTTTTTTCTTTTTGTTGTAGTTTAAAGATAGCAGAGATACACAAGCAGCAAAATAATCACAACAGTGCAATAAAAGACCCCACACTTGAGTGCTAGGCCAAAATCAGGTAAAATGCAGTTTTTAGAGAAAAAAATGATTTTAAATTAAGTGCAACACAGGAAATGCAGTAAACAGGCTCTAGATGTGTTCCAAGTACTGTTACTGTTACAGATATAAACAGCCGGAAAATGCCAAAAAGTAGGCGGCAAAGCAGTAAAACTTAACAAAAAATCAGAAGAAAATACTTAAAATCACAAAAGTGGCTCCTTTTCTTCTCTCAGTGTTTTCTCCCCTTGGTAGGTGCTTCAGCAACAACTAGCAAGCCTGAAAAGATGCCAAAACCACGAGGCAGACGGGTTTTAAGAGAGAGACAGATCAAGGAGTTTAGAATTTACCCAAAATGGCCAATAAAACTACAGCTTCTAGGTAGTAACCACTCCTCCAGGGACAGTTTATACTAAACTTATTCAGTTTCTTCTTTTATAACTAAACTAATGACTTCTACTGCCTCCTGTGTGGTTCTTGGTCTACCTCTTGCACTTTGATTCTGAGCAACCATATTACAATCTCCTCTACTAACTTCTATTTCCTAATATACCTATGCTACCTTGCTGTGCATGTGATTTATTTATAGTCTCATGCTTGGGTCCTGTATGTGTTGACTTTTTGCCTGTTGTAGACTCTAGTTTAAATGTTATAATAGCTGTGTGTATTTAGATGTTATATTATGTAAATGTCAGAAATGTAATTTTTTTTATCCAGCCAACAGATGTAAAAATATAAATAATCTGGAATTAATCAAGAGTTTTATTTAAGGATAGTGTATGCATGAGAGCACCTTTGTGAGCTTCTTCTTTGTGAAAACTTAACACTTGTCATAGTGCTGCATAAAAAATATATGAATGCATAAAAATACAGTTTGTATTACAGGGACTTGTGATATTAAGTATTTTAAATGCATGCAGATGATGGTATACCATGAAACCGATGAGAACTCTTGTGCATATTTCTTTCCTTACTTTAGTTCCTAGACTTTATTTGCTTTTCAGTAATACCTACTGTGCTTTGACCAAAATGTGTATTTTATACCCAGCTCTGGTGGTCTGGTGGTGTAGCGGGATAACTGCCCGAGTGTCTGGGCTTCATTAGTGGATCAGGGGCTTGACCGAGCTGGCAGTGGAGGATAAGAACTCTCAGCTTGCAGGAGATGACAGGCACAGCAGGATGCATACAGCCACAGTCCCTAAGAGGATGAGTGGTGGTATGGTGCATATCCTGGGGGGGGGGGGGGAGTGGGGGGCAGGCTTTCTGACCACCAAGCCATTTCATGGTAGTAGCCTTCATTAGTGAGTACATGGGAGCACGCATTTAAAGCAGAAGGTACTGTGGAGCCCCACTGTGATATGGGTAGCACACTACCATGCTCAGGCATATGAAAACATCCTCATTGCCAGTCTACTGGTGAGAGCATGAGAAGCCCTAATGGATGCTTGTATGACTGGCCCTCCAGATAGCTATCAGCCCCATATTGCACTGAGGCATTTCCCTAGTACAGGGGGATGAATGAAACAAGGTCTAGTGAGGGAAAGCTTGCTGGTCAGCACACATGGAGCAAAAATCACCCATAAAAATGTATATTTTATAACATCAGCCATGCAGTGATGGACTTGGACAGGAGAGAAATTCCAACTGAAAGCTAAAATGATGAACAATTATTTCTGTAATTTTTTATTGCTTTCACTCTGATTAGTTTGACTAGCCCATCATTACTGTAAAGTAATTTTGTCATAGTCCTTTTTCTTATTCTGGTAATTCAACTTTGGCATTATAATGCAGCGTGAATGTAAAAAGTAACATAAAAATTTACCATTGTAGAACTGCTGCAGTTGTTTAGTTGTTCACCCCACAGAAGAGCTAAGATATTTTGAAGATTGTGTAACATTTCCTAATATTTTTATTTCTTTTTATTTTAAAGCTAATAAAAAATACTCGTCTTCCCACTGACAGAATAATTGAAGACGTGACTTGGGCACAATGGGACATGAAGGAACAGAGACTGTACTGTGCTGTCACAAAGGTTAACTGCTTCCTTTCAGTTTCAAAATGTATATTTTACAGGTTTCTGTTTACATCAGTGGGGGTTTGTATGAAAGAAATGCTTTGTGGTGGACACCATTCAGTAACTGTGCTGCTTTAGAAGCCATTTGAAGTTAATGAGGTAATGTGCAGCTAATAGGTTGTACAGGTAAGGGAATTATTAAAGAGAGTTGCACAGATGCAAACTGGATTGCTGTCTTGCATAAGTACCTATTTGCATTAAGTGTCATCTTTCAAGAGGATTAAACATTTGATTGCTGGCTGTTACAGTCAAGGGCGTAGTCATGGAAAATAACTTCAAAGTAATTTTCTTTGACAGCATTGCAGTTCTCAGTTAATTTAAATGTTCAGATGATTGTCTTCAGTAAATGTAGCAATGCCTTTTTCTTTCAAGGTTCCTTGTCAATATTTTGCTTAAAAAAATCAGTCAACAGTGTTCTTGATGCATTGTGATTATAAGCAAACATTTGTTTAGAGTTAGTGTGATGCTTTTGCAAGCGGAGAATGTGCATTTCTGAAAATACAGTATTGGACAGTACAGTACACATAAAAACTGACAGCTGAGATTAAAGTTTTGCAAATTCCATTTGGTGTGAGTAATTCACTATTGATAGACGGGCCTAAAAAGTTGGTAGTACTCTTATGTTAGGAAACGTGTGTGGGCATTACAGTTTTCTTCCTCAAACAAGATTTCAGAATCATACAACAGAAATATAGTTGGATGTTTTAAAAAGACATTATATTCACTTAAAATGTAACATCTGCTTTATTCAGGAGGTAAGTAATAGCCTTTTTGTAAGGTAGCGGTCAAAGCAGTAAAACGTAGTAAAGTGAATATTGGACACAGTGGGATATATTTTCAGTACTGTTATTCTATGTCTTCATTAGATAAAGCACTTGTTGCACTGTACAGTGAAATCATAACATTTTTGTGTTTCTCTGCAAGTGGGACAGAATTTGTAAGGTATGGACTCTCAGATTACATGTTGTAACCATCGGTCTAAATGTTTAATATCTGAAAATAAGTACAGACAGGTTTTTGACACAGAGGGGTGAGGTACATTATCCTCCTGCATCTGGTCTGGATTCAGTAATAGTTCCCTGAATCTGGTGGAAAAATACAGTATTGTTGCCTTCTACTTGTGGATAGGGAGAGCTGTACCCAGTAACTCGCTATCTAAGCCCACTTATTAGGGATGCTTGTTCAGAAATGTGCATGTGTCAACATGCTGTGTTTTATGCATGACTTAGAAAAGTGAAAAACTGATGGAGGCTCAGATTGGTGACCCAGCTTTGATGAACCCTTCTGTTAATGCCAGATAGCAGTCGTGGACCAGTGTCACACTTGATTCAGTGTTGGAAATTGTATTCCACCTCCCTGACATTGCTTGAGAAGCTATCTGCACCATAATGGTGGATCTTTGTGTGCTTCATGTAAGTTGAAAACCAAAATAGGTAGGAGGATTGATGAGACTCTCTCTAGTGAGGGACAACCTGAAGATGGGCCTTCTACTGTAAGAAAACTCATGGGTATTCAGAGCCTTCACAAAAGTCTGTTTTGAAAAAAATTGGCATAGTTACAGTGGAGTACACACCATATGAAACAAAGAGTTGGAGCTTTGGAAATAAGTCATCACTGATGGCCAACATTTTTCGTCTCATGCACACCTTCACTCAACATTTCAGTGATGTATGGTGCACACTTCCTCCCTATGACTTCTCAATGCCCAGCTCCTTCAAATGTACCTTCTTAGTACTTGTAACATGAAACTACCACCTAAACAGTCAAGCCCCCACTACTTTTAATGGAATATGGTTTATGTTCACCCCGTCACTTCATTGTTCTCAGTGCAGTGTGTCACTACATCTCAGAGAAAGTGCATTAAGAAACATAATAAATGATCATTTATTAATGCCAGACATTGTCTTGCAGTGGAATTATATTGGATTATTTATGGTTAAAGATGTGTGATCAGTAAGACGAGAAAGGGGGAGGCAATCAGGAACTTGAAATGTATGCGGTACTCCTTTATCCAGATTTTCAGCAGTTGGAATTGTGCACTAGATTCAGTGTAATGCCTCCAGAGGAATCCCTGTTTTGCATGTCTGATGGCTATTGGATTTAGTTTTATATTGCCACAGCATGCCCTTGTTTGGATGGCTGACTTTGACTTTTCTGCATAGTGGACTCAGTTTAATTTTGCCATATGATGTTCTAGATTGCATGCCTGACTTTACAGGTTATTAGATTGAGTTAAAGATTAAAGCATATTAAAACAAGCTGCCATACATTATGTGTAGTTGAGTATGTCCTGCATTAACTTTATTGTAGTAGCTCCGCAAGCTGCTGTACATTATAAAGTTAAGCCACAGTGAATTCAGTTGAATATTGGTATAACATGCCTTCAGTTGCATGGCTTTTTCACAGTGCTTTAGAGTTAGTGGGATGCTCTTGCAGAATATTCTGTATAGTGATGCTGAAAATCATCAGATTCATTTTAATTCTGGCATAGATTGTTTTTAAGATACAACTGTAATAACTTACTGCCACTGAGTTCGCCAGTAAGTGCTCGTTCACCTCCTGGAATGAAATTAGACGAATGCAACTATCACCATCCACTTTGCAGTTCAAGCGTTTATTGCAAAATATAACTGAGATAAAAATTGAAATAAAAGCTAAATGAATATATAACCAGTTGTTAAGCGCTTTCACCCATGAAATGGGCTTCTTCCGAACACTCCATAGTTCGTTGTTACTCAATAAATAACTTATTTGGCGCCAAAATGCGTTCAAATTCTTAAATGTATATTGCGCTCCAAAGCATCCTATTTTAAATATTCTATAGGATGTAAACACACATTCTGAATGTCTTATTCAACAAAGTTATTAAATGTACAAATTTCACCTGATCTAACCATTTAGAAAGATACAAACATTAAGACATATTTATAAAAATCATTGCTGGGCTGTCATAATATACTCCATATACTACTATAATTAAAGTCTTCATTTTTAAGTGTCATATTATCTAAATCTGTTCAGCATAAACCCATAAAAAAACATGTAAAAAACATATAAAAAACAGCATGTTAGCTAAATCGATCAGCATAACCACATAATAATGAATCATCGCTGCAAGCCGCTGAAATCTAAATTGTACTGTCAGCGTGCTATTTTACCACAACGATGCTTCAGAGTTCGTCTACAAAAATGTGTATGTAAAATGCACCTTTCATTTCACCATTTACTATGCTGTTCTATATATATATATAGAATTAGACACTTCTTAATATGTTAATAAAACATTTTAAAATTAATAATTGTTTAGAATTTTTTGGAAATATACCGATTGCATACTGTATCCGGTGCCATAATAAAAAGTCGTGCTAATACCCTTTCTAACAGTTTAAACTAAACACAATCTATTTATTTGAATTATAATCCTACAAAACATATACATCACATTCTTAAATAGCCTTATGACAATTTTACGGTGGATGCATTGCTTATAATAATGACGACATAAATTACCATTTCCTAAAGAAATAAAGCAAAAATGAAGTATTTACTTTTGCTCACCAATAATTAAAATAGCTTGTATTACTAGTGATACTTAGCTAGATGGTATAAATCACCCAATGAATAATGAATATAGTATATAGTGTAGTAAGGGCTTTAAATTGTCAATTTCATATGCTTAAATATCAACAATATTTAATGTCACTACTTAAACAGAAAATGTTGACAAATACTGAATGTTCAGAGAACAAGGAATTGCAGGATTTATTGCATGCAACTGAACACGTGGGAAAGCATACTTTGCAATGTGGTTATGATTCACTGGAGGCCTCGTGCAGGGCCGCAGTTGCAGGTTCTGTTATTAGAAGGCATGCTTGGTTAAAGGAACAAAATCTGCCTGATCATGTTAAAGCAAAATTATTAGATCCACCATTACAGCATGATACTTTGTTTGGTACTAAAGCAGAAGAGGTGTTGAAAAAAATGGAGGATAAAGCAAAATCCATGCAGACAGTCAAGGATTTCTTACAGGTACAGCCACCCAGGTTTAGCAGGAACTGGCCTTCTAAAAATTGGTCCTTTCCAGTCTCAGACAGACCACAAAGAGGCAGATACAGGCGTCCCAGAGGCAGATCTCAGCCCCAAGGCTCATACAGGCCTAAACAATGGGGTGCTCTTACCTCCAAAAGCGGAGAAGATAAATCACAGCCTTAAAGGAAACAGTCCCAATGACTTTCCTCTACCAGTTCCAAACAGTTTTCTTTTGACAGCCCCCTTAGGGGGAAAACTAGCACTTTTTTCATCAAATTGGCAAATGGTTACCCAAGACAAATGGGTTCTGAACATAGTGTCCCAAGGCTACAGGTTCCATTTTCACACTCTACCAAGGTCAAAGGGCATGCCAGACCTGCCACACAATCAATGAGCAGAGGCAAAAAAACAAATTACAGCCTTCATGGACATGAGGGACATTCAGCAAGTACCACAACAAGAGCAGGGGCAAGGATTTTACTCTAGACTTTTCCTAGTACCCAGGAAGGACAAAACCTGGAGACCAATTCTGGACCTGTCTATACTAAATACGTTTCTGGAAGTTCCAAAATTCAAGATGTTGACTCTACAGCAGCTACTGCCCATGCTGGACAAGCGGGCTTGGCTAGTAACTTTGGACCTAAAAGAGACATACCTGCATGTCCCAACAGACAATCTTGCAGAAGATACCTCAGATTCATAGCTGGCTCAATGCATTACCAATTCTCTGCATTGCCCTTTGGCTTATCTACTGTGCCCAGGGTCTTTACAAAATGCCTGGCACCAGTAATTGTGTTTTGCAGACAAAAAGGAATTCAAATATATCCCTACTTGGACGACTGCCTAATTCAAGCAGAGAACAAAGACACTCTTCTAAAGCATCTGGCGTTTGTAAAAAAATTACTGATTGGCCTGGGGTACACAGTAAATGAAAAGAAATCAAAACTAGTGCCCTCTCAAGAGATAGTATTCCTGGGTGCAAGCTTAAATACAACTGCCCAGATGGCTCTCACGCCACACAAGCAAAAACAACTGACCACTTACTTCAAGAAACTTGCAACAAAAACCCACTTATCCGCAAGGAAAATCCTCAGGCCTTGGGTTTCATGGCATCCTGCATTCTACTAATTCCATATGCCAAACTGCATATGAGGAAACTACAATGGTATCTGCAAAGTGTTTGGACTCAGCATTGCCACAGCCTGGAGACAGTAATTGCACTCATTCCCTGCCTACAACAGGAGTTTCAATGGTGGGCAGAAGCCTGTCACCACAACAACGGTCTGGCATTCAGTTTACCCACAGCCAGACAGACACTGACAACGGACACATCAGATTATGCCTGGGGGGCCCATATGGCAGGAAAATGTATTCAGGGCACATGGCCTACAAACCAGATGCATCTTCACATCAATCAAAAAGAGATCCTAGCTGTTCAAAATGCCCTTACAGTTTTCAAGGACCTGCTTCATCCAGGACAATTACTGATAAAGACAGACAACACTACTGTCGTGGTACATAAACAAGCAGGGAGGTACTCATTCCTACCCCCTCTACAGACAAGCAATGACCTTAATGGACACAGCATTGGCCTTTCAAGTTCACCTGCAAGAACAATTCCTGCCAGGAAAAACAAATACTCTGGCAGACGAATTAAGCAGAAACCTCATGGATCCCCACGAATGGTAACTGGATCCACAAGTCTTCACGATGATAATAAGGAAATGGGGATGCCCAGACATAGATCTATTTGCCTCCCCTCACAACTGTCACTTGCAGAGATTTTGCACAAGGATTTACCAAAAGCAAGCATGGAAAGTGGACGCCCTATCATTCAGCTGGAAAAATCTAACAGTATATGCTTTTCCCCCACTACCTGTCCTTCCCAGATTACTCCTAAAGGTCCGACAAGAGAAGCCAAAAATGATTCTAATTGCACCAGACTGGCCACGCCAGCACTGGTACCCAATCCTAAAGAGCTTGTCTCAAGGTCCAGCATGGATATTGCCTCAAACTTCTCACTTGCTGACCCAACAAAACAATCAGATCCTGCACAGCCAACTCAGGACCTTAAATCTGGCAGCATGGCGGATAATGTAGCCATTCAGAGCTCTCCTCTTTCAAAAGCTTTTATGGATGTTATCTTGGAGGCCAGGAGGCCCAGTACCAGAAAATCTTATGCAGAAAAATGGAAGAGATTCTGTGCTTGGAACCAGGAACAAGGCATTGACACGACTGTACCAAACATTTCTCAGATTTTACAATACCTGACTGAGATGCTGAACAAAGGCCTTTCTTTCTCATCAATTAAGATTCATGCCTCTGCCATTTCTGCACATTACAACACAGAACCACCTATCTTTTCTCATCCTTTAATAAGGCAGTACCTCACAGGGGCCAAAAACATTAGAACTCCAAGGAGAGCACCAATTTCTGCCTGGGACCTCAATTTTATTTTGGAAAAACTCACACTACCTCCTTTCAAGCCAGCATCAACAGTGGATATTAAATTCTTATCCTGCAAAACAGCTCAGCTCCTAGCCATAACCTCTGCAAGGCGAGTCTCGGAGTTACAAGCACTCATGGCTGTGGAACCTTTCATCATTTTTCATCCAGACAAGGTTTCTCTGAGGACAAACCCTACATTTATGCCCAAGGTGGTGTCCAGTGTGGCCCTCAATCAAATCATTCACTTGCCTACCTTTTACCCAAATCCACAGAACAAGGGTGAGAAAATTCTGCATTCTTTTGACATACACAGGCAGTTAACGCTTCTACTTGGACAGAACTAAAGCTTTCAGAAAGACTGAGCAACTTTGTGTCATATGCTGCAGGATCACAAGGAAAGGCCGTCTCAAAACAGACTATTTCTAAATGGATAGGCCATTGCATCCGTTTCTGCTATTCTCAACATGGCAAATCAGTGCGTAAGGGCATTAGGCCTCATTCCACCAGAGCAGCAGCCACTTCACAAGCCTTCCTCAGAGGAGTACCGACCAAAGAAATCTTAGAGGCTGCAACTTGGAGTTCAGTGCACACTTTTACAAAGCACTACCACTTGCCTCTCTACTCTAAGTCCAGAGCAGGCTTCGCCACTGCAGTTCTGCAGGGCCTCATAGCCTCTCCTAATCCTATTTAGCCCAGCCACCCTTCCTCAGCTTTGGGATTCAACCCAAGAGTAATGACTGCAACAGTGAAACACGATGAACATAGTACAGTTGTATACCTACCATAAATGTAGATGTTCGAGTGTATTCTCTGTTGCAGTCCAGGTTACCCACCCACCATCCCCCTTCTCTTTGCTGGGACTTATCTGCACTTCTCTCTCCTATACAACCTTTTTGGTGTATTTGCTTGTAGATGAAGGAAATGTTATTTTTGTGTATGCATTTCTTATTGATATATTTTTCAGCCTACCTATTTGGGGCACCTGACATCTGGGGCAAGAAAAACTGAAGAAAATGGCGTTGGCTGCATCTTTTATACCCCTGGTGCACTGACGTCAGGGAAGAGGTGACAGCAACCAACGCCGGACCTAGACTTTGGAATTCTGGCCGACTGCGGGTAGCCTGCCAGCAGGATAACCCAAGAGTAATGACTGCAACAGTGAATACACTCTAACATCTACATTTATGGTAGGTACACTACTGTACTTTACCATTCCTACTAGAACATGTTCACAATCAAATTAATTTTCTGTACTTGATAGTAGTTATCATTAACTTCTCTGAAAATGTATCCAGCTGAAATTATTATCAAATATCATATTAACAAATTTGTATGTTCTTATGTATACTACATTTTGTTTACGTTATACTTTATTGATTATTGTAATCTGTGCATGAAAATTTACTGTTACTCATGGTGGTGTTTTTCTCCCTGGGCCTCTGCTGAAAAAGGACCTTTATCTAGTTGGACTTTCCCGGTAAACAAATGTTAAATAAATAAATAAAATCGGGTCTATATTACCAGTGGTCCTTTTGAGCGAATACTTAAACACTGACATGTATTACGTGAACTGCGAGAATACTGAATGCACTAAACCACTAAATTTTAAATCTCGAACTGTCATAGTTGGCCAACCCCACCACCCGCTACATACTACCTACGCAAACAAAATAAATAAACCACATACATACACTAACCAAACCCTACTTCTAACCCTAAAGTAAAGCACCAAAACCTGCTTCTAACCCTACACTAAACCCCACATACACAACTGTCTATGCACTATCCTTAACCCCTCCCTAACCCTAAGGTCTGTAACTACCGCACACTTTCCCTACGAAAATATACACAAACAAAATAAATAATCCATATACATACATTTAACAAAACCCTACTTCTAACCCTACACTAAATCTTACATACATTACCTATCTATGCACTTACCTTAACCCGCACCCTAACCCTAAGGCCCGTAACTATCGCACACTTACCTTATGGAGCTATACCACAGACTAGCCAACTATGGTAATTAGACATTTCCAAATTCACAGTTTGACATTCGCTGTAATGCCGGTTTGCACAATACGTGTCGACGTTCACGGATTCACTTAAACGGACTTTCACTCTCGTAATAGGGACCCAAATAAATCAAGTCAGGCTTTTAAGGAAAATCTCAGTGCTTATCTGCCTAGAGCCTCTTGTTAGTCTAGAGGCATGACACCAGAATGGAAAGCCAGAAGTCCTGAGTTCAAATCCCTAACAAAAATTAATATTTTCCTTTCATGTGTACAAGATTAAAAAACAATAATCTAAGCAAAAGGCTTTTTCTGAGTGTATGTGTGTGTGGGTCTGTGCATGCATATGCAGTTTGACTTATGTCACCTTTGTTATCATTGCTGCATTTTTTACAATGAACCTTTAAAACAAAAGCCTCACCCATCTTAAAGGCTGCCAGACCAATTCCTGAAACAAGAGATGATAACCTCATCACCAGTCATCATTATCATCAACCCCCGCCCCCCCCTCACATTTTCTCCTTGGGGTTGGAGTGCTGTGTCAACTGTCACCATCTCTCTAGATTCAGTGCTACTTTCCTGTCTCATTCAGCAGTCAGAACTGATTTTCTCAGGACTTCTGTTATACAGTCCATCCATCTCTTTGTTGGACACCCTCATTTCCTTTTGCCTGCTTCCTGTCTGTCGCAAATCTTCTTCACCAGATTGTCTTCTGCTTTTCTTCACAGGTGTGCAAACCATGGTAATCTGTTCTCGTTGGCCTTCTCTACTTGGCTTCTAGTCTGATGTCCTCATTTCTTTATCAGTCCTACAATGTGCATCCTGTCACTTGCCTCAGGTACTTCATCTCCATGACCTCTGGCTTCCTCAACTGCTCAGTATTTACTGCCTCAGTTTCTGTACCATACAGTACTACTTGTCACACCACTGTTTTGTATAGCTTACTTTCTGCTTGTTTGGAATTCTTATGTTATATACCGCACTGACCCTCTCTGCCAGTTGGTTGCAGCCCTTCTGATAATAGCTTTAACCACATCATTCAGACTTCCTTTCTCTTCAGCCACCCCTCCCAGATACTTGAAGCTGTTAACCTGTTTGACTGTCTTTTCGGCTCTTTCTACTAAACTGAGTATTCATTTATCCAGCAGCCTTTCCAGAACTTTCATTCAGTGTGACAGGAGTCTGCTATCTCTGTACTGCCCACAGTCATGGATTTCCCCTTTGCTCTTGTACACTGACACTACCATGCATATTCTCCAATCACCTGAGATTTCACATTTCTGTCCATACTGCTTTGAGTATCCTCAGGAGCCATTTCTACCCTGTCTCCCCAACATCTGCTGTGACCCACTTTCCCTAACTTCATTTTCCTTAGTGCTGTTCTTACTTCTTTAAGGGTGGGATCATTCTCTTCTTCATCATAGGCTGTTACTGGGGAAGTACAGGTTTTGTGGGGTTTTCTTATTCAGACGTTGCTGGAAGTTTTGTTAGTGTCTTTCGGCATTTCCCGGTTAGGGGTCACCACAGCGGAACTCCTGTCCGCTAATGATTGGTAGTGAACTTTTACGTACCGGGTTACCAGCCCTGATGCACAACCTTCAACGAAGGCACGCCCCATTCACGTATTCAGACGTTGCTGGAAGTACTCCTTCCATTTGCCTTTGATGTCCTGTGGATTAGTGAGCAGGTTATTGCTGGCATCCCTTATGAATGGTGTCTGACTATCTTCTTTATCTTTCTGTCTTTGCCTTGTAACCTGATAAGAGATTCTTTGTGCTATCTACCAAGTCACTTTCCAGAAGCTGGTATTGTGCGTATGATGCCTTATTCTTTGCTATTGCAACTCCTCTGCTTTAGCCAACCAGTATGCCTTTTTAGCCTGGTTGTCTTGTTTATCACCCACTTTTTCCTGCACTCCTTTTTCTTTTGATGACGTCCTGCATTTCTGCATACCACATTCCACCATCATCTTTCCTTGTGTAACTTATTTCCAGACCTGGCTCAACTGCATATCTGTTCTACAGTCCTTGCACTTGTTGTTTTGAGTCAATGCCATTCCTCTTCAGCTCCACCTGTTTCCTCTTCTTCCTGAGGTGCTGGAGCTCTGAGTAATTCCTTGAGCTCCTGTGTCTCCTCTCCAATTGACTTCCATGTCTTCAGCTTAGTCTCTGCTGACCTTAGAGCCTTCTCTGAGCACTGCTTGCAGCTGATTGTGGTAATCAGTGATTCATGCTGTAGGTCACCTGTTTCCACTGGGGATGACCTTGAAATCACTGATTCAACCCAGTGCCCTTTCCTTAGTAAGTGGATGTTTACCTGAATTGCATGTTGGTTAGTCTTGTTAGGGATCTTGTGACTGCCTGTCTTGCTGGAACATGTGTTGACCACCATCAAGCCATTGGCCAGTCAGAAGTCTAAAATAGCCTTTCCACCTGTGTTCCTGTTGTTCTATCCATGTGGACCCAAACAATCCTCATATCTTGTTCTCTCTATGCAGATATGTTCATTTAGGTCATTCATTATCAGGATCAGTTTATGTTGCAATGTTTTATCTTGTAGGTCTGATATCTACTGCATGAATGCACTCTTTTTGTCACTATTGCAGCCCTGCTGTGGGTAGCACAGGCTGAGATATGAGTAGTGCCCAATCCTTACACTGGAGTCTGAATGCCGTGAGCATATCACTAATTCTGATGACATCCCTCGCTGGTCTTCTTCAGCTTCTCCCGCACCACAATTCCTACACCTTTTCTATGTTGTCTTCCTCCTGAGTAGTAGAATCTGGATTCCAAGTCAAGTGGCTTCACTGCACTGATGTCCAGCATCTTCTTTATCATCATGTCATCACTTCTAAGCTGCATCTTGTCAGTGAACCTATATTTATGTGCAGCAGTTCTTAGTTCATGTTTGGCAGGTTGCTTGGTTTTGTGCCCAGCTTTCCATCGACAGAGCTATCTCATGTAATTCAAGCTAGGCAACTTGTCCGCAGCTGGCTAGTATCTTACTGACCTAGGGTTGCTGGGCTTTACATTGGGCATACCAGCTAATAGAGGCACATGCACCCCCCCCCCCATCTTAGCATGGATACCTGGCGTAAGTCAGAGTGGGCCAGGTCCTCAAACCACATTTCACTAGCCAGGTCCTCAACCCACTTTTCACTGGCAAACACCCCATGTCCATTGTTTGGTAACATTATTCAACATGACCAAATCATCTAGAGTTAAATTTTACACCATCAGGTCAAGAACCCTGACATGGTGTGCTTTTTGTCATCCATGTTCTCCTATCTTGAGGATACTACATGCCACAATTGATGTCCAAAGTGGTTGGTCTATTCAACTCTTTGCCCTATAGGTACCATATAGAGTCTGTGCTGTTGCCCACAACTCCATTCTGGGCTGAGTTTGAGGTGGAAACAGTCTGCATGATTTTGGGAGGTAGAAGGGCCCACACACACGCCGAGACGCTATTGCCAAATCTTCACTTCAACGAAGCCTCACATAAATTACCCAGGGAAAGGAAGCATTCAACCAACAATGGTAAGAAAGCACATGGAAGCACTCAGAACCCACACAACTGGGGGGCTTCACCCCCCACACCCCCTAATTATACCAACTCTGAGATTGCACTATAGTGGGGAAAAGGGCAAACTTCCAGTAGGCCGATCGCTTTCTTTCCCTGGGTAACTTCTCAGTTATGTGAGGCTTCATTGAAATGAAGATGTGGCGATTTTGTCTTGGTGGTGTCATCTTCAAGTAACTGAGCTTTCAGTCTACTTAGGTAGACCCATACATACACATATACATATATATATATATATATATATATATATATATATATATATATATGAATGGGCGTTCCTTCGTTGAAGGTTGTGCGTTAGGCCCAGCAAGCCAGCACTTAAAAATTTACTGCCAGTCATTAGCGGACCGGAGTTCCGCTGTGGCGACCCCTAACTGGGAAAAGCCGAAAGACACAAACAATTATATGTATATATATATATATATATATATATATATATATATATGTATATGTATATGTATATATATATATATATATATATATATATATATATATATATATATATATATATATATACACACACACACACACACACACACACACACACACAGACACGTTATTCTCTACGGTATTATAACTGGACAAACCAGATAGAAATTACTTTTCACATGAGCATGTGTATTTAATAAGAAGCTTTGATAAACATCCAGTAACTATTTCAGATCATCCAGCAATAAAAACTAAGATGAAGATGCAGGGTAATGAAGTAAAAATGAGACTGATACTTTCCTACTTATCTAGCAAAGATGGAGGAATTTAAGTGATGGATAGCGAATATGCTTTAAGACTTATTCAGAAAGATAGGAATCCCATCAGAAAGGATAACTAATGAGGGGGATAAAATGAAAATGGATTTTAAAAGCTGGAAAAAGAGATATGGGGAAAAGTAATAGGAGTTATGTAAAGGGGATGACGGAGGTTAAAATATTGTAGATTAAGGGGAATCTCGCAGAAAAGAAAAGAAAGAACTACAAAGTGCTAAGGTGAAAATAGACAAGTATTTGAAAAATATACATGAGTTTAGAAAGGTTGCTATTATTGACAAAAACTTAGTGCAACAATGTAGGCAGCGCAAACTCGAAAGTACTGTCAAAAAACTTAGGGAGCCTATAATAAGAAAAAGCTTCCTAATCAGAGATACTATAGCGATAGTAGAGATATTTCTGATTTTTTTTTTTTGCAAATTTGTATAAAGCAGAGGAATGTGCAAGCCAGGAAAATGCACAAATGGAAATATTTATGAAAGACTTATGTCAAGATTAGAAAAGGATGAAGCTCTACAATTAATACCTATGACAGGAAGACATGAGATAAAAAACAGTGATATTTATTCAAGCAACAGGGAAGTCTCCTGCAACAGACAGTATTTCTGTGGAAGATTAGAAGCTGAGAAGGAAGAAAGTGAGAAAGATCTGGAAGGTTTTGTTTAAGAATACTTGAAAGGGGAGAGTACCAGCATCTTGGAAGGAAGATGTGGGGCTGTTATTACGAAAAGAGTGAAAGTACCTTTTGGATCAAGCTAGATATAGATATGTTTCAGTTATATAATGATTATAAAAGCTAATAAAATGGTGAAGGTGTTGTTAAAGTTGATGTATATGGATCATTGTGGTTTTGTGGAGGAGAGGCAAGCATTTGACAACAATAATAGTATAGTGATGATTCAGAGGGAAGCAGAGTATAAGAAAATGCTGCTATTTTGGTGGGTCTTGATCCAAACAAAACATTTGATAGTCACCAGGTATTTTGTGAATAGGGCAATGGTAGCATTTGCATTCCCTGACAGAATAATTGGGTTAATAAGGAGGATATATGCAGGAGCAGAGGTAGTAATTAAAGTGGGAGCATTCCTCTCTGATAAGCAGTGTTTGAATAGAGGAGTCAGGAAGGGATGGTCTGTTTCCTTTTCTTTTGTTTGTTTTATATTTAAAATTATTGGAAAAGAAAATAAGACACTCACTAATTCAAGGCAATAACCAGTATCAAAAAAGTTGTTTTTATTTACAGATTTTATTTTGTACTTGGTAAATCCAGAAAGAGTGTTGTGAAACATTTTGGGGCATTTTCAGGTCTTTTCAAAGTATGAAATAAATGAACATAAGCATTGATAAACTGTGTACCTACACATGAATTGGATTAGCAATACCCGTATTTGTGGAGACATGATAAGATGAAGTATTCATATTTATGAATTAAAATGCATTCTGTTATGGCAGCTAAGACAATGCAGAAAAAGAGTAATCAAGAGATATAAAAATTTAGAAACAGGCAGCTCTTAATTCGTGGATAATAAGATACACACAGTGAAAATATTTCTGGTCACTTTAGCTTTACATAAAGGTTGCAGTTCAGCTGTATACTTCTCTCTCAGCCTGGTGTTATTCAGTTATATATTATCTTCCCTGCTTTTGTTAAGTGATGCTGTTTGTTCTTATGCTTATGTTGTTTTGTTTCTGTTGAGTTCAGAAAAATCCACCCACACTATATGCTTTTGTGAATGTGGAAATGATTCATAGCATTCCTTAGTTCATCTTTCTTTTCACTTCTGGGTCATGTGTCCCTGTTACTCAAGAAGCCCGGTCATTTTCTACCTGTATTATCACACACAAAGATTTACCTTTACCCATTGTCCATGTCCTTAACAAGCTTCCCTGCATAATTGTTAGTACCAGTTATGAACCAAGTGCATTTTTTCATACTGATAACCAGCGCTAACCTTCTTATTAGAGTTAATCCTAGCAATCAGGAAATGTTAAAAGGCAGTGTTTTTGTGCCTAGAGTAATATGAGCCAGCCATATGCTATTCATTGGCAACTGGTTCAGGCAAATAAAACGGTAGACTCCAAATCAGATCTGAAGAAGTTCAAGTTAATATACTGGATGAAAAGCACTTTATTTTATCCATTAAATACACATATTTTGTTTGGAGACTATTGTTTTATTTGCCTGAAACATATGCCAGTGTTTCATTTTTTGTTTGTCTTTCGTTTTTTGAGTTTTATATGTTATTCATTGGTAGCTTTTGATAAGCAGTCTGTCCAAAGCATGGATATCAACAGTAATATTTAACCAGTTTTGTGCAGTCATCCCTACATGCTCTTGTAATTTGTCGGCCACAAGCTTTTGATATAGAATAATGAAGTGTTTACTTAAAGAAATTAAGACGCAGTCTGAAAATTGCATACAAAAGAAAATACTTGCATACTTGCATAGGTTAAATTAACGACAGCAAATTCCTTTATAACTTTGTAATGTTTTTATTTAAAAAGTGAATCTTTGTGATTTCCTTTTTATTTATTTATTTATTGACATTTGATTACTGGAATAATTGACTGAATAGGAGCCCATTTCAGCAGAGGCCTGGGGAAAAGGCTCCAAAGTATCACAAAACATTTTCATGATTCGGGTGAATGTCTCCCACTAGAAGGATTTTAGTATATTGGGGAATTATGTGTGGAGAGTGTGGGGGGGTATGAATAGGTGGTTGGGACAGGGTTGGAGATATGTTGAGAGCTATTATGAATAGGTGGTTGGGACAGAGTTTGGAGATATGTTGAGAGCTGTTAAAGAGTCATGGAAGGATGGAAGATGTCCCAGTAGCAGGAGAAGAATAGAGGATAAGCTGAGGGTTAGCATGATTAGGTAAAGAGATCTTTATGTTATAATTGGCAGGTAGTGGGTAAATAAGGATCAAGAAGGAAAAAGAAGATGTAGGGCAGAAGGATATTTAGTAGTAGTGGAGTCTTAAGCTGATAAAGAGTAGGTAGATAAGAAGTATATTCTATGAAGGAAGAGAGTTGGGTTGTCCTAGTATCTTCTCTGTAATATAAAGAATAGAGTGGTTTAAAAGGCTGGGGTATAAGAATGTAGTTAAAATAGAAAGAAGTGAGGGTTTATTTGGAAAAAGTAGAAGATATGATGTAGAGTAGATAAGTGCTGTTAGGGAGGTGTGTGAATATGAATGAATATAGTGCAAAGCAGTATGTGAGGGAGAAAAGTAGTTGGGAATGGTGCTAAAAGATTAAATGGAATCTGGGAATTAGGTAAAAAAGAACCAGGAGTGTTTGTATAATAGTAATAAGGTTGATTGGGAGGGTTAGGGAATAGTTACAAGTGAAATGTATAGATAGAAATTATAATAGTAGAGTAGGAGAAGTTAGTGAGCTTCCACTCGCAGGTCAGATTATAACAGAATAATCAGTTTATATCCAATACAAAGCAATTAGCAGAGAGGTACAAAACAGAACAGATCTTTCATATCCTTTTTGCAGAAAGCTATCAGCCAGGATAACTAAGTAACTGGTATATGTGCTGTAAATTATTGGTCAAGAAAAACGACAGTGCCAAACTTAGTAAGCGGTCCTTAGACTGCAAGCACTGCTCTTTTGGGGGGGTGTTAAAGCCAATTTCCAGCAGAGATAGATATTTGACTAGTTGAAGTTAATACATAACAAGGTTCTTCAAGTTAAATATGCTTACATTAAGCAAAGCCAAAATTCTCACTGAAAACGTTTATGTCAGAGCTTCTGCAGTACTGGGGTCAAATGTGACCACAGGCTACTAAACAAAGGCAAAATTGTCTGTGGAAATGTTTGGATGAGCTCCTCCAGTATCAGGGTTGGATGTAGTGACCACAGGTTATTAAAGACAAAATTCTGAGTGAAAATGTTTTTGAGTTGGCCCTTATGGCAGAGCTCCTGCAGAACTGGGGTTGGATGTAGTGACCACAGCTATTCAACAAAGACAAAATTCTCAGTGAAAACACTTGTTATGGCCGAACTCCTGCAGTATCAGGGTCAGATGTAGTGACCACAGGCTACTAAACAAAGACAGAATTATCAGTGAAAATGTGTGGGAGTTGGCGCTTATGGCAGAGCTCCTACAGTATTACGGTCAGATGTAGTGACCACAGGTTATTAAAGACAAAATTCTCACCAAAAGCATTTGGGAGTTGGCCATTATGGCAGAGCTACTGCAGTATCAGGAGTCGGATGTAGTGACCACAGGCTAGTAAACAAAGACAAAATTCTCAGTGAAAACATTTGGGATTTGATCCTTATAGCAGAGCTTCTACAGTATCAGGGTTGGGTGTAGGGACCACAAGCTATTAAACAAAGGCAAAATTCTTCATGGAAATGTTTTGGAGTTGGTCCTTATGGCAGAACTCTGGCAGTATCTGGTTCGGATGTAGTCAACACAGGCTATTAAACAAAGACAAAGTACTCAGTGAAAATTTTGGGAGTTGGCCCTTATGGCAGAGCCCCATGCAGTATCAGGGTCAGATGTAGTGGCCACAGGCTGTTAAAGACAAAATTCTCAGTGAAAACATTTGGCAGTTGGCCCTTATGGCAGAGCTTTCCCAGTACAGGGGTTAGATGCAGGGACCACAGGTTATTAAACAAAGGCAAAATTCTCAGTGAAAATGTTTGGGAGTTGGTACTTTTTGGGAGATGGGCCTTATGGCAGAGCTTCTGCATTACTGGGGTCAGATGTAGTGACTACAGGCTAGTAAACAAAGACAACATTCACAGTGAAAACATACGGCAGCTGGCCCTTATGGCAGAGCTCTTGCAGTATCAGGGTCAGATGTAGTGACCACAGGCTACTAAAATTAAAATGTCTGGTAGTTGACCCTTATAGCCGAGCTTCTGCAGTATCGGAGTTGGATGTAATGATGACAAGTTATTAGACAAAGACAAAATTCTCAGTTAAAACATTTGGGAGTTTGCCATTTTGGCAGAGCTTCTGCAGTATCTGGGTTGGATGTAGTGACCACAGACTTTGCACTGTGGAAGAAGTTGCCTTCCCAGAGAATCCATCCATTTATCCACAACCCCTTTTTTCCCCTTTTTTGCATGGGGTCAGGGTGTCACTTCAGCAGGAGAATAACTCGTGTAGAACACTCCCTTCTTTTTCCTTTTGCACTTGTGTTATATCTTTGTCTTCAGACAAGGAAGCTTGTTCTGTCATGTTTATCTGTCTACTATAGCCTTTCTTTACTTTTTCAGTAGTGAAAAAATATATGTCTTGAATCATTCATTCTGATACATTTTGTTTTAGGCTATAATGTAGTAACACAAAACAAGTAGTTATACAAAGTATGAACTTCCAATTGGAAAACTCTGGATCTAATTCAGAGTCATTATACTTTTCACAGAGAGATTAAACTTTTCTTGGTTCTGGAAAAATATCTCCTAATTTTATTTTCACTTGGTCTGAAGGGTTATATGCATGTCCCATTTATGGAAGCCTGGGGCAATCTTTAATCTTGCTTGCTCCAGTGATTTTTCTTCGTGGTATAACTCTCACTGCCTTTATAAAAAGGGTAAACCGCACTTTTACACATTTGCTAAGTCATTTGTCTCTTTACTGTACTTCTGTCTGCTTCACTAAATTGCCTTGCATTTTCCTTGTTTGACTGCACTTTTTAATTATTAGCTGAGCGCAGGTACTGGCCTGGAACCTAGTAGTCCATCTTCTGCATCTCACCATTCATCTTCATACACCTGGTTTTGTGTATTTACCATAACCAGGATTCTTAATTGGTATTGCTGACAGCTGTGTGCATTATATTTACAACTTTCACTCTTACGCCTTTCATCAAGTTATTCACAATTGGTTTTCTGTTTGAAACTGCTGTGTGTATTAGAAAGACCAGAGGGCTGCTTAATGCAGCTTGTGTCTCAGCTGCTGTGAAGTAAAAATATGTGGCTAGCTCTGCGGGCTTAGCGAGTTTGCTTTCCCTAAAATAACCCGTTTCTGTAAGTTCATTATTTCCCATTTCCTCAGTGAAACATGTTTCTTTCCCATGATTCAGCCTTATATATATTCTAGCTGCTTGAGCAAGCTGTTTTCCATTTGAAACTGTTCTGTGTATTAGAAGAGCTAGACGGTTACTTGGGAGTAGCAGCAGCTAGTTGTCAGCTATTTTGAGGTAAAAGCCTTTTGCTAGCTCTGACAACTTAGTCCATTAATTTTCCTTAAAGTAATCTATATTCATAATGTAATTATTTCCCTGGTAAAATGTAGTGTTCATTGTTTCTGTCTTATGTATTCTGACATCTTGAACTAGCAGTTGAGTGCTGAAAAGGCAAGAAAAAAGTATATAATAAATTTTAACTTTTAAACAAAAGTTATATACTTACCACAATGATAAATCTGTGTTGCCTCTTTTCGTCCTTTCTCAGCTGATGGTTTTTGTATTTGACCTCTGATCTAACTTTGGGAATTTGTTTCAGGCTTAGGATCTGTAGCTCAGGCGCCTTCCCTTGCACATAATCCCTCCTATCCCAGGCAGTACCTCAAATTGAGTTTGCCTTTAAGTCCTGCAAAATTCCTGCAAAACCAATGCATTAAGTATAAGTATGCATTATTATTGTAGATTAAGAAGCAGAAAAACGCATGACAGAATACAACAAAATGTGCACTGGAGCTGCAAGTGTATGAAATCCTGTACCAGTGGTAGCCATACCAGAAGCCAAATGAAAAAAAATCCTTGAAATGGAAAGGTAAGGGGAGAAGGATATTGAGGAAGGATGAAAGTAGACAAAACAAATGTATTATTATGGTTAAGTACATAATTTTTGCATCTGATGTTGTCTATTCCATCCATTCCTCAACTGATGGGACAGAATCCCTAGCTACTTAGTTCCATGGGTGGTCTCATGGAAGGATGTTCTGGTGGATGGCAGAATTGAAAGGCATCTTATATCTAGAAAGCAAATCCAATTTGTAATGGGAAGTGAGGGTCAGAACATTAGACCAGGTGGTAGCAGCACAAATGTCATCAACTGAGGCCTTAAGACCAAAGAAGTGGAAACAGATCTTGTTGAGTGTGCTTTTGGTGGCTTAGGTAAGGCCAAACCTTTTTATGTTATATACATGGAAGATACAGCCAGTCAACCATCTAGCTAAGGTAACCTTTGACATGCCTTGACCCATCTTGGCTTCAGAAAATGACATAAACAGTTTTTCTGACTTGAAATTTGATTTGATGAAGATAGAAACGTAACTGTTTGTGCACATCCAGCAAATGAAGCATGTATTCTTTACTCGAAAAATTTGGAAGGAAGACTGGAAGATTAATACTGTGAGTGAATTATGTGTAGCTGCTTTAGGCATAAACAAAGGTTTGGTGTGTAAAGAAATCCTGTCCATGTGGAGATAACATATGGAGGTTGACGAGATGGAGCCTGGAGCTCTGACAGCCATCTAGCTGAAGTAATTGCTACCAGGAAAAAGGTTTACCAAGTTAGAAATTTTAAGTGCACCTTGGCAGCAGGTTCAAAAGAGCTTGGGTTAAGCTTGTACAAGACAGTCATGTCCCAAGGGGAAGTAGGATCCTAGACTGGTGGTGTAAGAAGAAAGGTACCTCTCAGGAAAGGTTCGCACATCTTGACTGAGGCTATGGAAGTGTGATAATTTCCAATATGAAAATCTGAGATAACCACTAGCTGAACTTTAACGGATTAATAACCAACTCAGTTGTGGAAAATGGATGCAAGAAAATCTAATACTGCAGAATCTAAATTTTTCTTTAAAGTTCAAATGAAGAATTGTTTCCACTTCCTTTTGTAAACACTCCTAGTGAATGGTTTTGGAGTGAAAATAAGAATGTGGACCACTTGGGAGGAAAGCCTGGAATGACTAGCCATCATTGGAAGTAAGAAGTCTTGCAGTTAGCTTTAGGGTTTGAAAGTCTGGATGAGGCATTCCGGACAGATGAGAGAGGTGATCTGGATTGGATCCAACACCCAAGGGAGTTGTAACAGATGAGGCCATAAAAAAGGAAACTACACCTGTCAAGGCCAGAAAAGGGCCATGAAGATGACCATGATCTTCCATTGTAATGCTTTCTGCAGAAAGTTTGGAATTAGGGGAATTAGTAGGAAGGTAAATAGGAGATGGGAGGGCCACTTGTGAATCAGAGCATCTCTCAGGGTCAGACTCCTTTGGGGAGGTGATCAGAGCAAAAAAATTGCTGCATATGGAATTGGCAAGAGAAGCCTATCGATGAAAGATGTGTTGCCACTGTTGGATTGAGAGACCACTCGTGACGTAGCAGAATAGATCTGCTTAGTCTGTCCACAGAAATGTTCCTCGGTATGTGCATTGCTGTCAGAAAGTAGTTGGAAGATATCACCCATTGCCATGGATGTTCGTGTTTCACTGTTGCAGTCATTACACTTGGGTTATCCTGCTGGCAGGCTACCCGCAGTTGGCACAAATTACAAAGTCCTGGTCCGGCGTCTGTTGCTGTCACCTCTTCCCTGACGTCAGTGCACCAGGGGTATAAAAGATGCAGCCGACGCCGTTTTCTTCAGTCTTTATTGCCGTGAGGTGCCTAAAGCATAAGCAGTTCGCAAGTGCCGATCGGCCGACTCCTGAGATTTTCGAAAACGAATTTCAGATCCGAAGTCTTCAATAAAGCTAAGTACCCCCATTGGGGAAACTTTTCTTGCTCCAGACTGATGTCAGAAAAAGTTAATAATTGTATTTCTTGTAGGAAACAAATACCTCATAAGGATTTCCACTCTTACTGTATTCATTGCCTAGGCCCTGACCACGACATTGCTAGTTGTCGGTTTTGTGCTAGATTTAACCAACGCACTATTAAGCATAGGTACGATTTTGCTTATTATTTTGGCAGAGGGTTTAACTATATAATGCCATCGGAACAACCGACGACCGGAATTCATAAAAAACGCAAGGATAAAGACAAGGACAAGCATCCGAGGTCCAAAACCGACGATGAAGCCTCTTCTAGGCCAGTCGCCGGTTCGCCAGTGCTCAGTGAGGCGCTTTCGCAGCCTCTGACTCCCACTACTTCAGAGTCACAGGCCGCCTCTGACTCCCACGTGGAGACAGCTAGGCCTCTGGATACTCAAGGTATTGGCCCTTCGGAAATTAATCCCTCAGATGGGTCCGGAGCCACTGAGCAGGCATCGGCTTCTGAGGGTGTCTTCAGACCTACACAACTTTATATAAAGCTTACTTCAGCATCCAAGACAAAGTCTAAAACAGTTTTAAAGACAAGAAAACCAGTACAGCATTCTCCAGGACAGGCTTCTATGCCTAAGAAACAGATGCTCAAAATGGCCGAAGACCAAAGGCAGTTGTCAATCTCCTCTCCGGTCCAGCTGGTGAATCTGGGAATCTTGAGGCAATGTTACAACTGCCTCATGTACACAGACAACCCTCTCCTCCTCCCAACAAATTCCAACACATGTGAGAGATGCAACCATATAGCCAAACTGGAGGCTAAGCTCTCTCAACTCAGTACTGGCGTAACCAATCAGGAGGAGAAGGAAACCACACTCACTACAATTCCAGTCTCACCTAGACCTACCATGACAGCAAACCAAACACATAAACACACAAAAATATACTCGGAGGCTCTAAATAAAAATCTGCCTAAGCAGCAGAGACCTCCAAAGCAGACACCCAAGAAACCGCTACCCCAAAACAAAACACGTGCAATACATAGCTCACAAAGCCAGTGTGCCAAACAGTCACAGCCCTTAAGGCTAAACAACACACCTGATACACTTGTAATAGGTGACTCTATCGTCAGGCACTGACGTCCCGCTCACCAGGCTGAACAATAAGGTCATGGTGAGCTGCCTGTCGGGCGCTAGGATCCTCCACATAACACAAGCAGTCAGGTCACTCCAAGGCAAGTACAAATATGACTCAGTCATTGTCCATGCTGGTGTGAATGACCTGAGATGTACCTCCCTGGACTACATGAAAAGAGACATAGAGGAGCTCTCTGAGCATGTAGCCCAGGCCGGTATGACCCTAACCTTGAGTAGCATCTTACCCTCACCAAGAATGATGCCACAATATGAAGACAAGATGATCAATTTCAACAATTGGCTTAAGTATTGGTGTCATTCAAAGGGGATCCAATGCCTGTCAGCCTGGGATGACATGCTTGACAAGCCACAATGCTTTGCTAGGGACGGCTTGCACTTGTCACCCCTAGGCTTTCGGTTATTGGCAAAGGCTCTTGCTACCTCCATAGTGCCTTTTTTAGGCAAGGCTCAAAAGACAAACCCACCTCCATAGGTATCGCAAGGGATAAGAAACTAAGAGTAATGCTACTCAATGCCAGAAGTCTAAACCTCAAGATGCACATACTTGAAACTCTCCTTAGCATGGAGAACATCGATATCTGTGCAGTAACAGAAACCTGGTTCAAGGCTCCCGAGAGCACCCCAGCACTACCAGGTTATACCTCATACCATGCTTTTCGGCCCCAAAACTTGGACCGAACCACAAAAGAATGGGGAGTATCAATATTCGTCAAAGATACCCACACCTCCAGGTTGGTGGCACAGCACGAAGCATCAGAGACTGTCCATGTACAACTAACAGTGGGTAAAACTGCCTTCCAGTTTATAGCCTGCTACAGACCACCCTCCCAAACCCAGGAACCCCACTCGGCCTTCCTGAGAACACTGGAAAATATGAAGGTCTCTCCAAACACCATTATATTGGGCGACTTCAAATACCCAAACATAGACTGGGAGCATTACTCTAGCTCTAACACCCTAGCCCAAAGGTTCCTAGAATTTATAAACTCAAATGCTATGGAACAACTTGTTACCACTCCCACAAGAAGGGAAAACATACTGGACCTGATCATCACCAACATGGGGACTCAAGTAGACCAGCAGGAGCAGATTCAAAGGTAAATTACAATCCTTTATTACAAACAGACCGGTTTCGGCACAAACTGCCTTCTTCAGTGTCCTACACCGAAACCAGTCTGTTTGTAATAAAGGATTGTAATTTACTGCTTTTGTTTTTCGTGGAAATGGTTTGGACCGTGCATTCCCCCGTGCATAGAACTATGTTTGGTTTGACTCTATGCTCCAGACCAGAAGTGTATCCCTCACTGGTAAGATCAGACCATAAACTAATCTCACTGGATATTCACATCCTGACCCCACCCCCTGCCCAGAAAACCACAGTGAAAAACTTCTCTAAAGCAAATTTCACACTCCTCAAAACCGAGGTGGAATCCTTCATAGCCCCCGGGCCTGTGGAAAATATGGTCTAGACCGCAGAATCCTTTATAAACGCATTCTATTAACACCTTCAGGAATGCATGGATTATGCAATCCCAAGTAAAACCAAGACCCAATCCTCCAAAGGCAGACGTCCTGTCTGATGGACCCTAGCCATAATCAAACTATACAATAGAAGGAAGAAGCTACTACATGATAGAGCAAAATCTCAAAAAGGGAAGGCATCTCTGATCAGTATTAGCAAAAAACTACGGGCACTCATAAAATCATCTAAGGCCAGCTTCGAGAGAAAAATTGCACAGGACACTAAGGATAATCACAAGGCTTTCTTTAGTTATGTTAGGAACCTGGGTGGAAATTCCCAGATATGCTCAGAATTAGTTCAAAATGACAAAAAATACACCAAACCCACAGACATTGCCAACATCCTAGCTGACAGGTTCAGCGCAAACTTCTCCCTCCCACCAAAAGGGCAAATATCTATCCCAGCAGAGTGCTGCCCCCCTGACATCTCAGAAGCTCAGGTAAGAGCTGCCCTCTACAAAGCAAAAAACACAGCATCAATGGGACCAGACGGTGTCCCGGGCTGCATCCTACATGAACTCTAAGAAGAGCTAAACCCAAACATAAAACTACTGTTCAGTCTCAGCCTTACTACAGGATATGTACCCAAAGAGTGGCGTACAGCAACAGTGGTCCCTCTCCACAAAGGTGGTGCCTCAACGGATCCTGAAAACTATCGCCCCATAAGCCTGACTAGCTTGGTCTGCAAAGCTATGGAAAGGATCATCATGGACCTCATAAATAAAGATATTGGGGACCTACAGACACTGGATCCTACCCAGTTCGGCTTTGTTAAAGGCAGATCCTGCCTCTTAAACCTGGTCAATTTATTTGAAACAGTCACCAAGGCCATTGACGAGGGGAAGGTGGTCCACACAGCCTACCTGGACCTCTCAAAAGCCTTCGATACAATACCCCACTCGGGCATTATAGATAAGCTCACCAGCTTAAATATAAACCCCTATGTCACTAGATGAGTTGCAAACTGGCTCAAGGACAGAACCCACATGTTTAGAATTGCTGGAGCCATGTCAGACTCCAAACCAGTTACAAGTGGCATCCCACAAGGCTCAGTCCTGGGACCTCTCTTGTTTGGTATATATTTCTCAGAGGTACAGGCCAACACGCAAGGACTGTGGCTGACCAAGTTCACAGATGACTGCAAACTGGGCGCCATAATCGAGACTCCAGCCAACACAAGCATCCTCCAAAAGGGCCTCATAGAACAAAAACAAAGTGCCCACAAATTACCACATAGGTGGTAATCCATTAAGTACAGAAGAAGCAATTAGGGACCTGGGGACCCAAGTTGATAGCAATCTCTCATTTGACAACCATGTGGCCAAAGTGGTTATTTTATATAGCCCGCCTAATCATGAAGGGATTCACATCTAGATCAGGGGAGGTCATCGTGCCTCTTTACTCATCCCTCATCAGGCCCATAATTGAGTACAATGCCCCTTTTGGGATGTACCTTACCAGGCACCTGCAGCAACTGGAAAGACCCCAAAAGTACCTCACCAAGAGGATCAAAGGGCTCAAACAGATGCCATATGCTGCCCGGTTAAAGAAACTCCAGCTCTACTCAGTGGCATACCGCCTGCTCAGAGGCGATTGTGCCTGATGTATAAAGCCATGTCCAACCTGGAATTAATGGACATGCTGCACCTCAGAAAATCCAAATCCCATCGAGCTACGCGCTCGAGAGACTTGAACCTCAGCACTGAAATAAATAGGACATGCTGGAGGAACAGATTCATAACCCAGAGGCTCCCTTCACTCTGGAATAAAATCCCAGTCCAGGTTAGGCAGAGTCCCTCATTGACTCTCTTCAAGAGGAATCTTGATGAGTGGATGGGAGATCATAGGTTTACCCCGGGTATCACTTCTGTGTCACCATTAGACAGAGGCACAGTATACTAACCTCAAAAAAGGACATAGCAAAATTAATTTAAAATGGGTGGCGAAAGCCAAACACACTCTGGGCTAGGCTTATAAATGCCCTAGGGCAGATAGCCTAGTATGAACCTATGATCAGGGGTTCCCATCCCCCACCTGATAAGAGGCCTAGGCAAGACACTGAATATGATTCCTCTGATCAGGTTTCCATTTCCTCTGATTCCTCTTCTGATCAGGGATGTTCTATTCCTCCCTATGAGGATTCTGATGCTGAAGATTCTATTCCTTCAGCTTCTCCTCCTGAGGACTACTCTTTTGGGGAAACCCTACATACCATGAGAGAGCATTTCCACTGGGAGAGCCAGGATTATTCCGAATCTAAGAAAAGATTTAGAGACTTTCTTTTGCTTCCTCAGCACAGACCTCTTGCAATTCCCCCTGTTCTAGATATAGTGGATGATGTTTTCTCAGAGTCCGGACTGTCTCCAGACTCTCTACCTCCTGCCCCTGTTAAGCCAGACAGATACTACAGGGTTCCAGACACCCATAAATTTCTTTACAAAAACCCTGCAGCTGACCCAGAAACTATCTCACAGGGTCCCAAAGGGGTCAAGGCTGCTTCTGCCAAAAACCCTGTCCCCTCAGACAGAGATTCTAGGGCTTTGGACAAATGGGGGAAAAAAGTTTACACTTCTGCTACCTTGGCTGTAAGGGCTTTAAATTGTCAGTTTCATATGCTCACATATCAGCAATACTTAATGTCTTTGTTAAAGCAAAAAATGTTGACAAATTCTGAATGTACAGAGAACAAAGATTTGCATGATTTATTGCATGCAGCTGAACAAGTGGGAAAGCATACTTTGCAATGTGGCTATGATTCACTGTAGGCCTCATGCAGGGCCGCTGTTGCAGGTTCTGTTATTAGAAGGCATGCTTGGTTAAAGGAACAGAATCTGCCTGATCATGTTAAAGCAAAATTACTGGATGCTCCATTACAGCATGATACTTTGTTTGATGTTAAGGCAGAGGAGGTGTTAAAGAAAATGGAGGATAAGGCAAAATCTATGCAGACAGTAAAAGATTTCTTACAGGTACAGCTACCCAGATTTAGCAGGAACTGGCCCTCTAAGAATTGGTCCTTTCCAGTTTCAGACAGACCACAGAGAGGCAGATTCAGATGCCCTAGAGGCAGGCAACAGCCCCAGGGCTCATACAGGCCCAAACAATGGGGTGCTCCTACCTCCAAAAGCAGAGAAGACAAATCACAGCCTTATAGAAAACATTCCCAATGACTTCCCTCTGCCAATGCCAAGCACTTATTTTTTGGCAGCACCCTTAGAGGGAAAGCTAGCACTCTTTTCACAAAACTGGCACAAGATCACGCAGGACAAATGGGTCTTAAATATAGTCTCTCAGGGCTACAGGTTCCACTTTCACACCCTTCCAAAGGCAAAAGGCATACCAGACCTGCCACGCAACCAATGGTAAGAGGCACGAAAGCAAGTTTCATATCTCATGGACATGGGGGCTATTCAGCCAGTGCCACAAGAGCAGGGACAAGGATTTTACTCAAGACTTTTCTTAGTACCAAGAAAGGACAAAACCTGGAGAACAATTTTGGACCTGTCTATTCTAAATACTTTCCTGGATCTCCCAAAATTCAAAATGTTGACTCTACAGCGGCTTCTGCCCATGTTGGACAAGAAGACTTGGCTTGTAACTTTGAACCTCAAAGAGGCATACCTGCATGTCCCAATAAGACAATCTTGCAGAAGATACCTCAGATTCATAGCTGGCTCAATGCACTACAAATTCTCTGCACTGTCCTTTGGCTATCTACTGCATCCAGGGTCTACACAAAATGTCTGGCACCAGTAATTGCATTTTGCAGATAAAGAGGAATTCAAATATACCCATACTTGGACGACTGCCTCATTCAAGCAAAGGACAAAGATACTCTACTACAGCATCTGACGTTTGTAAAAAGATTACTAATTTGCCTAGGGTACACAGTAAACGAAAAGAAATCAAAACTAGTGCCCTCACAAGAGAATATATTACTGGGTGCAAGCTTAAATACAACTGCCCAGATGGCTTATCTCACACCAGACAAACAAAGGCATCTGACTTCTTACATCAAAGACATGGCAACAAAGACCCAGTTATCTGCAAGAAAAATTCTGCAGACTCTGGGCTACATGGCATCCTGCATTCTACTAATTCCATGTGCAAGACTGCATATGAGGAAACTACAATGCTATCTAAAAAGTGTTTGGACTCAACATTGCCACAGCCTGGAAACAGTAATTACTCATATTCCCTGCCTGCAACAGGAATTTCTGTGGTGGGCACAGGCCTGTCACCACAACAAGGGACAGCCATTCACCTTACCCGCTGCCAGACAGGCACTAACAACAGATGCATCAGATTATGCCTGGGGGGTGCACATGGCAGGAAATGTATTCAGGGCACATGACCCACAAACCAAATGCATCTTCATATCAATCAAAAAGAGATGCTAGCTGTACAAAATGCCCTGACAGCCTTCAAGGACCTACTTCAACCAGGACAATTACTGATAAAGACGAACAATACTACAGTTATGTGGTACATAAACAAGCAAGGGGGCACACATTCCTACCCCCTCTGCAGGCAAGTCATGACTCTGTGGAACACAGCATTGACTTACCAAGTACATCTGCAAGCACAATTCCTGCCAGGAAAGACAAATACTTTGGCAGATGAACTAAGCAGAAACCTCATGGATTCTCACGAGTGGAAACTGGATCCACAAATCTTCAACATGATAACAGGGAAATGAGGATGCCCAGACATAAATCTATTCACCTCCCCCTCACAACTGCCAGCTACAGAGATTCTGCACTCGGACTTATCACAAGCAAGCATGGAAAGTGGACGCCCTTTCATTCAGCTGGAAAGCCCTTACAGTATATGCCTTCCCCCCTCTGCCTCTCCTCTCCAAGGTACTCCTAAAGGTCAGAAAAGAGAAGCCAAAAATGATACTGATTGCCCCAGACTGGCCACACCAGCACTGGTACCCAATCCTAAAGAGCTTGTCTCAAGGCCCAGCTTGGACATTGCCTCTAATACCTCATTTGCTGACCCAACAGAACAATCAGATCTTGCACAGCCAACTCAGAACCCTAAATCTGGCTGCATGGCGGATAATGTGATCATTCAGAACACACCTCTCTCTAAAGCAGTTATGGATGTTATTTTGGAGACCAGGAGGCCCAGCACCAGAAAATCTTATGCAGAAAAATGGAAGAGATTCTGTGCTTGGAACCAAGTGCAGGGAATTGACTCGCTTGAACCTAATATTCCTCAGATTTTGCAATACCTGACTGAGATGCTGGACAAAGGCCTATCCTTCTCGTCAATTAAGATTCATGCCTCTGCCATTTCAGCTCATTACAATACGGACCCACCTATTTTTTCTCATCCACTGCTAAGACAGTTTCTCAGAGGGGCCAGAAACTTAAGACCTCCAAGGAGAGCTCCAATACCTATATGGGACCTCAATTTTGTCTTGGAAAAACTCACACTGCCTCCTTTTGAACCAGCCAATACAGCAGCGATAAAATACTTGTCATGGAAAACCGCTCTTCTCCTAGCAATAACTTCAGCAAGAAGAGTCTCAGAGTTACAGGCACTAATGGCTGTGGAACCTTTTATTATTTTCCATCAGGACAGGGTTTCTCTAAGGACAAACCCGACATTTATGCCTAAGGTAGTGTGGCTCTTAACCAATCCATGCATTTGCCTACCTTTTATCTAAACCCACAGAATAAGAGGGAAGAGACTTCTGCATAGTTTGGACATACACAAACAGCTACGCTTTTACTTGGACAAGATTAAAGCCTTCAGAAAAACTGAGCAACTCTTAGTGCCATATGCTGGAGGTTCCCAAGGAAAAGCCATTTCAAAGCAGACTATTTCAAAATGGATAGGCCACTGCATTTGTTTCTGCTATTCTCAACATGGCAAATCGGTGCCAAAGGGCATTAGGCCACATTCTACCAGAGCAGCAGCCACTTCAGCAGGCTTCCTCAGAGGAGTACCAACCAAGGATATTTTAGAGGCTGCAACTTGGACTTCAGTGCACACTTTTACAAAGCACTACCATTTACCTCTCTACTCTAAATCCAGAGCAGGCTTTGCCACTGCAGTTCTGCAGGGCCTCATAGCCACTCCAAACTCTATTTAGGCCCAGCCACCCACCCTCAGCTTTGGGATTCAACCCAAGAGTAATGACTGCAACAGTGAAACATGATGAACATAGTACAGTTGTGCACCTACCATAAATGTAGATGTTTGAGTGTATTCACTGTTGCAGTCCAGGTTACCCTCCCACCATCCCCCTTTTTTCTTTGCTGGGACTTATCTGTACCTCTCTATTCTTTACAACCTATGTGGTGTATTTGCTTGTAGATGAAGGTTATGTGCATGCTTTTTTATGATCATAATTTTTACAGCCTACCCTTTTGGGGGCACCTGACATCTGGGGCAAGAAAAACTGAAGAAAATGGCGTCTGCTGCATCTTTTATACCCCTGGCGCACTGACGTTAGGGAAGAGGGGACAGCAACTGACGCCGGACCAGGACTTTGGAATTTGGGCCGACTGCGGGTAGCCTGCCAGCAGGATAACCCAAATGTAATGACTGCAACAGTGAATACACTCGAACATCTACATTTATGGTAGGTACACAACCTGTACTTTTCATCTGTTCTTGACACAGTTAGTAGGATCATGTTCCACCCTTGTTTGTTGATGTACCAGACTACTGACATGTTGTAGGTCTGGATTGAAATCATCCTAAGAGGATGTTCATCCTGAAAAGCCTGCATTGTTAAGAGAACTGCCCACATCTGTAAAACATTGATGTGAAGGTTGGCCTCTGATGGGGACCATATGCCTGGACCATGTTTCCCATGTAATTCCTACCCACCTGAGTTGGAAAGCGTCTTTGGTCACTGTGGATTTCGGAAAGGGAGAAACAAATAAACAGCCCCTAATATCTTCTGGAGAATGAATCTACCAGTTTAGATGAGGTCTGCAGATTTTTGTTGAATGGGTTGGAAAGGTCATGGGCTGGAATTTCACCGGTCATTAGACTACTAGTATCCACAACACACTCATTTAATACCTTGCCAAGGGGACGAAAATCATGGAGACTGCCACTGTCGCTAAAAGATGAAGAACCAGTCTTACAGATGGGTGTCTGATGGGAAAGGAGTTGCAGGGCTTGATTTCTTAGGGGGACTAACCTGTTCTGCAGTAACCTTGCAGTTTGAATGGTTCTGTCCAACTGTGATTTTATGAACTCCAGAACCTGTACTGGAAATAATTCCTAGGTCAGAGTATAGCTGAAGCAAATAATTTCTGTCCTCGACTAGCAGAGTCTTGGTAGGAGTGGTAAGGAACCAGTCATTTAGATAGGTGAACACCCAAAACCCTTGCAGTTGGAAACCAGCTGCAGCCACTGCCATGTATTTGGTGGACACCTGGGGGGCTGTGTTGAGGCCAAAGGGCAAGGCTGTGAATTGAAAATGACTGCCCCCCAGCAGGAAGTGAAGAAAGCTCTTGGAGAATCTGATTATTTTGGTGTGATTGTATGGATCCTGAAGGTCTGTTGAGCCATCCAGTCATCTTTCTTCAGGAGGGGGTAATAGACTGCACTGTGACCATCTGTAACTTTGTGTGCTTGACGTATTAATTCTAGTGGCTTAGGTCCAAAATTGGCCCCAAGTCCCAATTCATTTTTGGCACTAAAAGGGATATAGAATAAGTTTTGAACTTGCTGATCTGGTAGGACCTCTTGGATGACTCACTTTTCCAGCAGCTTTTTTATTTGTAACACTGCTGTTGTTCTTTGATAGGGTGTTACATTGGGAAATTTCAGTCCTAGTGGGAATGGATAGAGAAAGGGAATGCAATATCCTTATGTAATTGTTGTCCACACCCAGACATCATTGGTGATGGACATTCAGGCTTCTGGGTGCAGAGGCAAGCACACCCAACTGCCTCCCGAGTGCAGCAGTCAGGCAACCATTCAGAAGTGCTGAAAAGACCTGTCAGAGAATCGACCCCTGAAGCCTCGATTCTGAGGGCTTCTTCTGCCACAGCAGTGACATCTGCTGTTAGAACACCCCCCTTCTGCCTAGGAGGGGTCTATCTCTGTAGTAATCCTAAGAAAACCCTTGGCATCTCAGAATTCACAGCTTTTTACCCCCTTCTTGGTTTCTAGAGAAAGTTCTCTAGAGGGTAGAAAACCATATGCCTAAGGCAGAAAACGTTTTCCCATCCTGTTCACTTCTGACCATAGGGTTGAACAAAGTCAAGCCATCAAATGGATCACTGACAAAATAGTGGCTATAAAAAGTGTACACACCCCTGTTAAAATGCCAGGTTTTTGTGATATAAAAAAAAAGAGAGCACAATAAATCATTTCAAAACTTTTCCCACCTTTAATGTGATCTATAACCGGCACAATTCAGTTGAAAAACAAATCTGTTAGGGGAAAAAAAAACGTACAATAATTTGGTGCACACCCTTAAACTAATACTTTGTTGAAGCACCTTTTGATTTAATTACAGCATTCAGTCTTCTTTGGTAGGAGTTTATCAGCATGGCACATCTTGACTTTGCAATATTTGCCCCACTCTTCCTTGCAAAAGTACTCCAAATCTGTCAGATTGCAAGGGCATCTCTTGTGCACAGCCCTCTTCAGGTCACTCCAGAGATTTTCTATTGGATTTAGGTCTGGGCTCTGGCTAGGCCATACCAAAACTTTAATTTTCTTCTGGTGAAGTCATTCTTTTGTTGATTTGGGTGTATGCTTGGGTTCATGGTCATGTTGAAAGGTGAAATTCCACTTCATCTTCAGCTTTCTAGCAGATGCCTGAAGGTTTTGGGCCAAAAGTGCCTGGTATTTGGAACTGTTCATAATTCCCTCCACCTTGACTAAAGCACCAGTAACAGTTGAAGAAAAGCAGCCACAAAGCATGCTACTGCCACTACCATGCTTCACCGTGGGGATGGTGTAGTTTTGGTGATGTGAAGTGTTGTTTTTGCGCCATAAGTACCTTTTGGAATTGTGGCCAAAAAGTTCAACCTTGGTCTCATCAGACCATAACACATTTTCCCAGATGCTTTGGGAGACTTGCTGTATTATTTTGCAAATTTTACCCAGGCCTAGATGTTTTTCTGTGTGAGAAAAGGCTTCTGTCTTGCAACCCTACCCCATAGCCCAGACATGTGGAGAATACAGGAGATTGTTGTCACATATAGTACACAACCAGTACTTGCCAGAAATTCTTGCAGCTCCTTCAGTGTTGCTGTAGGTCTCTTGGCAGCCTCCCTGACCAGTTTTTGTCTTGTCTTTTCATCAATTTTGGAGGGACGTCCAGTTCTTTGCAGTGTCACTGTTGTCCCATTTTGTCTCCACTTTTTGATGACTGTCTTCTCTGTGTTCCATGGTATATCCAATGCTGTGGAAATTTTCTTGTACCCTTCTCCTGACTGATACTTTAAAAAATTAGATCCCTTTGATGCTTTGTAAACCCTCTGTGAACCATGGCTTTTGCTCTAGCAGGCAACTGAGTAAATGTCAAGAAAATCCTACTAGGACAGCTGAACTTTATTTGGGATTAATCAGAGTCTCTTTAATTGATGGCAGGTGTGTATCCAAGAAGACTGAATGTTGTAATTGAATCAAAAGGTGCTTCAACAAAGTGTTAGTTTAGGGGTGTGCACACTTATGCTACCAGCTTATTGTACGTTTTTTATATTTTTTCCCCTAACAGATTTGTTTGTTTTTCAATTGAATTGTACAGGTTATAGGTCACATTAAAGATGGAAAAAGTTTTGAAATGATTTATTGTGGTCTCATGCTTTTATATCTCAAAAAACTGGCATTTTAACAGGGGTGTGTACACTTTTTATATCCACTGTATATCTTAAAGGGCTAAACAAAATCATACAAATGTATCCAGGCATGCCTCCTTACAATAATGCCTGTTCCTCCAGCTGCTGAAACACTTTCTGTTGCATTGGATATGAGTCGCATGTGGGCGTTCAGCAGGGACTGAAGAGTGGCCAGCTGCAAATCCATGTTTTTCTGTATTCTGCAGACATGGGCCCAGAAGGAGACTTGGAGAGCTCCTTTGTCAAGTCTCTGAAACCTAGTCATGTGTGCCATATAATTTAACAACCTTAATGCACAGGTAGCAGAAGCTTAAACACACTTCCCAAACCTGTCTAAAGCCCTGGACTCTCTGTTAGTAGGATGGAAAGATGTTCTTTTTTCACTAAGCTCATTCTTAGTCATTGGCACTACTACTGTGGCATCCACTGCCAGGCCTTTGTTCTAGTGAAAGTGGTCTTTAGGAACAACAAGATATTTCTCTAGTTTTCTTGGGATTGTTTTTGGAAGTCTGGTTTCTTCCATTCCTGGTGAAAGTTTAAATCCACCATCTCTTAAGCCAGGGTGAGATCCAACCATGGAGCAGCTGAGCCAGAAGCAAATGCTTCAAAGATCACAGATTCCTCTTGAGAAGGGGCTTCAGAAGACCAAGCTGCTGTCTGTCCTAGATGTTTGATCTCCCTGAATGATGTATCCTCAAGGGTTGACTTGGGGGATCCCTCCCCTTCATCAAAATCCATGACTTCTGTCAGAATCTTCTGTGGGGAGTAAGTGCGTTTCCTCTTAAAGTCTTGCTTCTGAGGAGCCTTCATGGGTGGGAAGTTCCAGAAAGAATTTGGTAGTCTGAGGGGTGTCCTGAATGAGGACCATCTTAACGCTATTATGAACTGGCTTTTCCATGCAGGATCAAGACCAAGGGCAATCGGTTATGGAGTCAGTGGAGCCAAAGAGGGTAGAGATGTTCATTCTCCAGCCTTGGAGAGAGCTCTTTCCAGTGCCTTGAAGGCAGAAGTCAAGTGGGAATCCAAGACCATGCCAGTAGGAAACAAAACTGCCATACCAGCACAACTTAGAGCACCACCCAGCTTTACTCTAAGATCAAAGCAGAGTTGTCTAATGAGAGTGCTCTGAGGGGAAGGAATGGCTCCAACAGCTTTGGAATCGATCCCTTACCTCCAGAATCAATGCCAAAGCTTCAGCTTTGAGATCCCAGTGGCTCCAATGAAATAAAGTTAGGTCAGAGATCATGTTGGAGTTGAAGACCTCAAATTCAGATCCTACATGGATGACCCCGAAGAACTTGGATCCAGTATCCTCGAACCTGCAGGTCACATCAGGTTAGGAGTAGCTATATGCAAGGGAAAGGGTCCAAAGTTCACGGGTGTGGTGGAAGACAGAGTTTGGAGAACTCCCAATTGAATTTAGGTCCGGGGAACTTCCTCATCATCCTATCTACATCAGCTTCTGTAAAGCATCTGGTAGACCTGATGTACTTTAATGATGAAGATGTGGAGGATGGCCTCAAAGTCATCTGTAAAGATTTAGAAAGAGTGACCACAGCCTAGGAGAGACTAGGTCTGGGGACAAATGCAGCTCAAGCAAGGGAAGAGTCTTAGAATGTAGTGTGGGATCAGATCTAAGGCACTGGTGGGATCCAAAGGCTTGGAAATTTTAGTAGTTGGAGCCAAAATAAAACTGATGAAGTAGAGCAGTCAGAGGATTGCTTCCTCACCTCTCTGTCCTTTCTTTGAACCTGTCTCTCATGTCCCCCTTGTGTTTATCCAATGACTTTTTCCTCGATGAGGAAGCTCTGGATGCATATTTTGGAGATTTAGAAGTTACGACATCCTTGAAAATGAGCTTATTATGATGCTCATTCATGAGTCAGTGGCCAAAGGCTATGCAAATCGAGCAATCCTCCTTCAGATGAGGTGCCCCCAAACAATGCACCGACTTTAAATGTGAATCAGAATTTTGGCATTTTGTGGCTAGAAACTACATATTTCTTAAAACTAGCAGGCTTGTCTAACATATTCCCTGAAAGAAAGGAAAGTTATAGGTAACATTACCAACAGTAGTAACAAAAATACACAGGGAAAGAAATTGGTGTCTGTGTGTGTGTGTGTGTGTGTGTGTGTGTATATATATTTATATATATATATATAAAGACAAGAATACCAACAAAGGTAAAAACAACTACTAGATGTTACCAGTAAGAAAGGAAATATACAAGGAATGCCTAGAGTTCTGTTTTTTTATGGAAGGGAAGGCGCTTCAGTTGAAAAAATTATCTATACTAATAAAAAGAGTAACACCAGAGAAACACCAAATAGTTTTTAAAAGAAAATATTAGAAGAAGCACTTAGCTGAATTAAAGCCTGAGCCAATGATTCATATTCATACTCTACAAGCAGCAGATGAGATCTGAGGTAATGTTGCGGATGGGAGGGGAGTATGGGGTGAGGGGAGAAGCCTGAAATATAAATCCTAAGTCTGGAAAAAGCAGCTGAAGTCATATCCAAGGTCAGATCCGAAACCCATCAGTTGAGGAATGGACAGAAAAGAAGACATCAGATCTGCTGTTAATTTTGATTTTTCAATTGTAAAATGCCAAGAGATAGTATAAATGGCTATAACATTAAGGCCACTTTTGTTTTTCCATGTATTGAAGACAGCTTTTTTACTGTGTTTTGTGTTTGGCTTTAACCAATTTTTTGTAATACATTTTGTGTTTTAAATTGCAGTTCTAGATAATTTCCAATTTT